>NC_079319.1:47388216-47410716 GCF_029931775.1 Euleptes europaea
TGCTAATTCCTCCCATCACCTCCAATCTCTTGCCTGCCATCTGTACCCACCTGCCTGTTCTAAGTATTCACCTAAAAGACAAGCTTCTTTTTATATTTACCACTTGAAGAGTTCTTGTTAGGGACTCAGGGGGAGAGAGAAAATGAATGAATGAGTAAGGGAGACCAACTTGTCTTCCAGCACCAGCGGATCAACCCAGGAACTCTCAGAATCTAGCCTGCATGACTCCTCTGGAGGTATCCCATATTCCTGAGATGGTTATGACTCACAATGTAAGAACCTAAGGTTAAGTGAAAAATCTGCCTGTGTACATGAGTATCCCACTAAAAGTGGCCAATATGTCTTGCCTATGGTAAATCTCTTCTGTTGCTCTTCAATTGTGACTCTTCATTACTGTAGACATTTTAGGGCATGCTTTAAAAGCATTTACTTTAATTGGTTTGCCAAGGTTCCACTGTAAATATGCACTGCAAATTTGGAGAAGAAGCATATCTGTGAAGATAAGAAAAGGAAGTAGTACTAGAAAGAGGTTGGCTTTGTTGCTTTGATGTCCCTCACCATAATGCAGAAAGGATAGGATAGCAAATAGATTTATCATAGGTCTGCTCCAAACATTCATTCTAATGTCCAACCAGTAAATATAGCAAGAGATTATTGCCACAGTTAAGCAAGTTAATTTAAAAGTGTCCAACCAATCATGTGCACACCATATTGGATTTTGACTTTTTGCCCTGCTGAGCTTTGTGGTACTGTCTGACAAATACAACTATTAGGTGAGGAGCTATTTGCACATTTTCTGGATTGTGGCCTAAATTTACTGAGCAGCCCTTTAAGTTCAAGAAAAAGTCATTTGCATATAAAGAATTATTTTATTGTTGGATAACTTTACATTAATAAAGATCTTATAGCTGGCAGCAAGTATAACAACAAAGAATTTAGGCACTCCCTAAATTCAATCAGAGCTTGGATAAAACACAGACTATGTTAATGTATGGGCACTGTTATAAACTCTATTAATATAGCTGAAAGCCGTCAAGCACCAGTGACTCTCAGAAACATAAAAAAGTTTGTATTAAAAATCACTGAACACTACAAAAATGGGAACAATACATATAAATTAAATTCTACTCCCAACTTTATAAGCCACCTTTCTGTATAAAATATAGCTTTTGCCTCTGCGAAAATGGTTATCTTGTAGGTTTAGGATATTTATGTGCTGAATGATGCTTTCTTGTCCATGGTATAGTTATTCTAATCAAATTAAAACAAGTTCTGTGAATGTGTTCTGGCAATATAGCACATTTTTGGCCATCACCATAAAGGTATTTTATATTAGTGGTTAGTATTAAGAGCAGCAGTATTTACTGTTGGTTGTATTTGTGTGGTTCACAGATGAACACTCCTCTTGTGTATTCAGTGACAAATGGCAATCACTTTATCATTTATCTTATGACAAATAGCAGATTCAGCCACAAACTGCTGTCCGTAGCAAACTTACAGGATGAAGTTCTTTATTGTTTATGGTTTGTGGGTTGATGTATTCATGCCTTGTTTATTTGTGAAATGAACAAAAATCAGTAAGCAGGCATGAACAGAAATTTGGCTACACAATCAATTGTACTTTCTCACCCCACCCCACCCCCCATCCCTAGTCTCCTAAGGATCTGGCAAGGAAATTCGCTGAACTAGGTCTAAGCTGCAAGCTGCCTTTAGAAAAAAAGTCATTAAAGGATGCACTAAATTGTGACATTGTGCCCTTAAGCCAAAATAACACTGAATGGAGTTCCTACCTCACATTAACCTCCTGAATAAAGGTCTTTAGTTTGATGGCTGGCTGTTGTCATAGGCAAGTGGTGTCAAACAATACTTGGAGATAATTATTGCAGGTGGTTAGCAATATAGTAGTGTTTTTTCACTGTTTACTCTTCAGATTCTGAAAACTGTTTTTTTTTTAACAATGGTATCAGATCTTGCTACATTTTTAACATTCTGGTTATTAGTGGCACTGTTGTTAGATGGCAGAAAAAGAGAGCAATGGTGTAGTGGGAATAAAAAATATTTTATTCCATTGTACTTCCCTTATGTATTTCACATATTCTTCTGCAGGGGGATTTATAAGAATGTAAATAAAAACAAGAGGGGCTGTGGCTCAGTGGCAGAGCATTTGCTTGGCATGCAGGAGGTCCCAGGTTCAATCCTCAGCATCTCCCGTTAAAGGGACTATGCAAGTAGGTGATGTGAAAGACCTTTGCCTGAGACCCTGGAGAGCCGCTGCCAGTCTAAGTAGACAATACTGACTTTGATGGACCACGGGTATGAATCAGCTTCATGTGTTCAAGCAAAAAATTAATGGGGCAATTCCTAGCCTGCAAGTGATGATCATAGCACAGCTGGGGTGGGGGTGGCTTCAAAGCCAGTTATGAATAATTGTACTGTAAAAAGGGGGGAGTTTAAAACCAGGTTAGGGGATGGTAACTGTGAGGGGATGAGGACCTTGAAATGGTCCTTGAAATGTGAGCAGGGAGGTTTGAAAACCTGAACCTTTCCATCCACACAGTGAGAAAACATGCTTTGATTGTAATATTTCAGTAAAGCAGGTTGGGAAACAATGGGGCATAGCAGAGAAAGCTCCAAGGAGATGACTGGAGGCTGATGCTGTGTGGGTCCTTCAGAAAGCAAGGCTCTGATCTGAAGCCAAGTGAGACCAAAATAGCTATGCGGAAACAGCCTAAGACTTGGGCATGAGGATTCAAATCAAATTACATCTAGTCCAGATTTTTCTTTACAACTGCAACCGGCCAGAAGCATGCAGGATTCCACAGGCAGGGCATGATGGCCTCTTCCTAATGTTTATTCTCAGCATTTGACACAGTGGTTTGTTACCTCTGTACGTTGGAGGCTCTTGAAATACTCATCCTATATGAATTTGTCTAATTCTTTTTAAAAACCCTGTCACTAGTGGCAAATCTCCTCTGCACCGTTCCAATTTTAGCATATGTGCTGCTGAATGATACAGAGAAGATCCGCATGGCCCCTGCACAAGGATGACATGCTAGTGGCCAGCACGACATCTCAGGTAGGGAGTTCCGTGTTAACAATGCATGATATAAAGCACCACATCCATTTTGCAGTACTGAGTGTATTGCCAATCAATATCATTTGATGACCCCAGATTCTAGTTTTGTGAGAGAGTGGGGAAAGGAAAATCTCATAGGCCATTTATGCAGGGTCAATTTTGATGCTCGCTCAAAGCTGCTTTTTTAAATCCGCCCTTTAAAACGAGTATTCATGGTCCCAATGCAAAAGGAGAAAGTCAAACAAATTCCACTACCCCCACTCGCCTGCTTTTTCATTTGCATAGCCATTAGCAATGGTTGTTTGCATAGCTAAGCAGCTGCTGTGATTTTTCATGGTTCCTTCAGTTAATGCTTCGATGTGGGGGCGCACAAATACAAAAGGTCGCGTTAAAGGGGCTCTTAAGAAATGCGAAGCAGGTATGCACCGGCTTTGCAGTGACGGTTTGAATTACGGTTCAGCTTGAAGAAATTAAGAAAATATGCAGGGTACTTCATCCTGGAATGTGGTGCTAATTACCAAGCATAAATGGCCATATGCATTTCAAACGGGCCCGAGGAGATAGAATATGAACAGAGTTCTTTTGTAGAAGGAACAGTACTGCCAAGTGCAACCCTCATCAAACATCTCACTGAAAAGTCAACATTGGCTGCATCTACATGTGAATACAAAAACATGCTCACAAGCAAGCAGTAGGGGAACAAGTGGGAATGACATCTAGCACACCCTGTCCCTGCACTGTTCCATCTCTATCCTATGCTTCTCCCCCTTATTTCTGTCACCCAGTGCAAAGTGCAGTCAGGACAGGGATCACAATGCCCCCCCGGTGGCCCAGACCCTTCCCTTTACTTTCACTTTCTCTACCAAGTAGGGTTGCCATCTCTGGGTTGGGAAATACCTGAAGATTTTGGGGGTGAAGCCTGAGGAGGGCGGGGTTTACAGAGGGGAGGGGTTTCAATGCCATGGAGTCCAATTGCCAAAGCGGCCACTTTCTTCAGGTGAATTGATCTCTATCAGCTGGAAGTCAGTTGTAATAGCAGGAGGTCTCCAGCCACCACCTGGAGGTTGACAACCCTACTACCAAGCCATGCAGTAACTACAGCATGGTTCAGCAGGGAAAGTGAGAAAAAATTTAAAGGATCAAAACTGGGAGATGGTCCACAGCAGCAAGCTGCCTTGCACCATTTTGAAAGCAAAGCCTAGTACTGACCCTTCTCCCTGTGGTAGCTATGGATGGAGGCATCCAAGCAGACTCTACCACCTGCCATACCACAGTTCACTCTTTGAATATGATCAAAGTAGTAGGTTTATTTTCCACCTGTTTAATGGAGAAAGCCCCAGGAAGTTATGCTCAGAATGAGCACAGCATCCTGTAGACATTGATCTGGTGGTAGTGGAAAGTGCCATCAAGTAGCAGCCTACATATGGCGATCACAGAGGGTTTTCAAAGCAAAAAAAATCTTCAGAGATAGTTTGCCATTGCCTACCTCTGTGCAGTGACCCTGGACTTCCTTGGTGGTCCCTCATCCAAGTACTTACCAAGGCCAACCCTGCTTTGCTTTTGAGATCTGAGGGGATTGGGCAAACCTGAGCCATCCAAGTCACAGGGCAGATGTTAACTGAGGCTTCCTACAGGAACCCTGTGGAGCAGCATGGTAAGCTGCAGTACTGCAGTCCAAGCTCTGCTCACGACCTGAGTTCGATCCTGACGGAAGTTGGTTTCAGGTAGCCCGCTCAAGGTTGACTCAGCCTTCCATCCTTCTGAGGTCGGTAAAATGAGTACCCAGCTTGCTGGGGGTAAAGGGAAGATGACTGGGGAATGCACTGGCAAACCACCCCATAAACAAAGTCTGCCTAGGAAACGTCGGGATGTGACATCACCCCATGGGTCAGGAATTACCCAGTGTTTACACAGCGGACCTTTACCTTTACCTTTTTACATTTCATGCAGGGGGAAATCCAATGTGGAAGCAGCCATTAACTTTTCTGAAAGCCACATTTTTTCAAGATTATGGCTCAGTTCCACACACAATGTTTTTGGGTAATACAGATTGCAATCACTAATATTAGGGGGGGGGTGAACAGTGATTTTGTTTTGGATGCATGATATTTTCCCTTACTGTACTTCAGGGCCAAAACCTATAGGGGTGGGAAATCTTTTGGAAATTGTGTTACACAAACATCAGGAAGGAAGTGAACTTTATTAGCTAATATTGTCGAAGGCTTTCACGGTCAGAGTTCATTGGTTCTTGTAGGTTATCCGGGCTGTGTAACCGTGGTCTTGGAATTTTCTTTCCTGACGTTTCGCCAGCAACTGTGGCAGGCATCTTCAGAGTAGTAACACTGAAGGAGAGACACTGTCCTTCAGTGTTACTACTCTGAAGATGCCTGCCACAGTTGCTGGCGAAACGTCAGGAAAGAAAATTCCAAGACCACGGTTACACAGCCCGGATAACCTACAAGAACCAATTTATTAGCTAATGTTTGTACACATGAATTTGGGTTTGAAAATTCCTTTATAATTGCTAACCATAGTCTCTGCTTCCTATGGTTTTAAGCATTTTTAGCCATCCAAAATGTTCTATTATTAAAAATCAGTTAACTGGATGATTTACTTAGGCTGATCTCACTAGCT
Source organism: Euleptes europaea (assembly GCF_029931775.1). Classification (NCBI taxonomy): domain Eukaryota; kingdom Metazoa; phylum Chordata; class Lepidosauria; order Squamata; family Sphaerodactylidae; genus Euleptes; species Euleptes europaea. The sequence continues at coordinate 47,393,927 of NC_079319.1, forward strand.
TAACTCTTCCTGTAAAACATATCCCTCAGAAAAATGGATTGTTAAATTAGCTGAAATTGTACTTTTGAGAAACAACCAGGTGTGATTTGAATGTACATTTTACTTAATCTTTGCTTGAACTTTAAAAAGAAAAAAGCAATGGTTATAAGAATTCTAGTTATTTTCTTCTTTGTTCTAAACTACAAGTTTTATTTATTTACTCATATGGATGTAGTTTTCAAGTGTCCTTTCTTCTAGATCACAGGTCGGCAAACTGTGGCTTGTGAGCCGCATGCGGCTCTTTGGCTCCTTGCGTGAGGCTCTCGCACAAACGACCCGACACACGGCCAGAGGGCGTGGGGATCTAGGAAGGGGGCTGGAGAGGGGCCGCGGTAAGGCACAGGGTGGACCCGGGCTGGCGAGTGGCGGCGTCCGCCTCCCCGGCCACACCACGCCACGTGGCCCCTGGGACTGCGGTGGGCCCCAAGCCGAGGCTGCTGGGAGGCAGCAGAAGGAGAAGGAGGCTGGCGCAGCGTGGTCCCCCACCCTCGTTGATCCGCCAGCCGAGCGGAGGCGGCTGCAGGCGGGTGCGTGGCGAGGTGCGTTTCCCCCCCCCCGGGTGCGCGGCAGGCTGTGGACTGCGCCGCACTGCTGGGAGGGGTGGCGTGTGAGTCGGAGGGTCTGGCTGGGGGGGCTATCAGCTGCTGCACATGCGCGCGGGGATCGTGCCTGGCCAGGGCAGGAGGCAGCCTGCAGAAGGTGGTTGGCGGGTGGAGGTGCGTTTAGGTCGGAGAGGGGGGCGGAGGGCTCGTTGGGGCCTGGCGGCAGAAGGAACGGGCAGGAGCTGGGGCTCACTGAGCGCCTCCTCTCTGCTTGGCGAAGAGTGAATGGGACGCCGTGTTTGCCTGGGACGCCATGTGGCTCAGTGGTAGAGCATCTGCTTGACATGCAGACGATCCCAGGTTCATTCCCCGGCATCTCCAGTGAAAGGGCCCATTTCCCCCCTCCCCTGGCCTTTTCTGGGCTTCCCGGGGCCCGTGCGTGGCCGGAGAGGGAGTGCCGAAGGCTTCTGCCCGGTTGCACCGGGCTGCGGGGCCACATGTGCGGCCCTGTGTGTGTGTGAGGGGAAAGCACACAGCGGGGCACCGGCCAGTTCTGGGCCACCTAGGCAGGCCCTGACGGTGCCCCACCGCTGCTGTGCCCCCACCACCTCTGGGAGGCACCCGGAAGAGCTGAGCCGCCGCTTGTCCTCCACCACCACCACATTCTGGCAGGCACTCAAAATGGAGGAAGGGCTGATAAACTGGCAAACGTAAGTGGAGGAGTGAGAGGATTTGGGGATCATGATGCACGCCTATTCTCTCCAGGATCAGAGGAGCATGCCTATTATATTGGGTGCTGTGAAACACAGGTAGGATGGTGCTGTTGCAGTCGTCTTGTTTGTGGGCTTCCTAGAGCCCCCTGGTTGGCCACTGTGTGAACAGACTGCTGGACTTGATGGGCCTTGGTCTGATCCAGCTTGGCTTTTCTTTTGTTGTAATGGCCTTCATCTGTTTGAATTTCGCAGCTGAGTTGTCCCCCCCTTCCCCCAAATTGTATTTGTTGCACTTTGCAAATTTGAGAGATTGTCCGCGGCCCGGGATTTTGCTAGTATACGGCCTGGTGTTTGAGTGACTGTACTGACCATCATAGGGTTCTTAATTATTAGATTTGGGGAAAGCAACCCTTAATCCAGTGTTATATATACATTAAATTTGCAGAGCTCGTTTTTAGAAGTATTCTTCAAGTAATAAATGTAACTGCCTTTCATGTGAGAGAGCTGACTTTGTTTCAATTTATGCTATTTAGAACATTAATAGACATTGTGACATCTTGGGGACTAGCTGTGCTCTAGCTGAAATACAAACCTGACTTACCCAAACTTTCCATGGAGATGCAAGGCCATTTTTCACATTGTTTGTCAGTCATTGTCATGATTTAATTTTATGGATACCTTACTTACAATTTAATTTGTATCAATAAATAAGATCATGATTAAGTATGATATCAAGTTTTATTCAGTGTACCTATAGTTTAATTAAGACTTAAAACTTTAATTAAAGTTTATTAAGTTTATAAACAGTGTACCTACCTATATAGTTTGTTTAGGAAATTTGGCTCTCAAAAGAAATCTCAATCGTTGTACTGTTGATATCTGGCTCTTTTGACTAATGAGTTTGCCGACCCCTGTTCTAGATGACTACCCTTGTAATAAAGACCCTTCAATTAATTCCAATAGATATTTAATATATACTTTTCACAGTTACTAGTACTACCAGAAGAACATTCACTAAAGATGCCTGGAAACTGTTTCTATATATTTTGAACCATTATGGAATAATTATCAATTTTTTAATAACAAATACATGTTTTATTTATATATCTTCTAAATTATGATTTCCCTGTTTTTCATTTGGGGTGATTCCTCATTAATAGCATTGTTTTTAGGGGGAAATCATATTTTCTTCTCCTTTTGTTTTTGCCTGAATTTATTAGATATATAGATTACGTTGCTGATAGTGTTGCTGATGGTTTTCTTTAATATTCAGATTTTGCTTCTGCAGCAAACATTGTCTTTCCACAACTGAAATGGAAACACCTGGAAGATTATTTGTAATTCTAATCACTTTTACGCTATTGGCCTTCATTACACAGCCTACAGAGTGCTTGTGGCCCACAACATGTATAATTGTAACCATCCATAAATTAGTAACATGACCTTTGTCATTTAGTGTTGTAGGAGCTGATATTTATCCAAAAGAACATGACTGAAAAGATGAGTTAATGTATGCATATATACTAATTACTGAAAGGTACTATATGACAATTGGTTGTCCTCAGTCTGTCAAGCAAAGAAATACTATTAGCCCATCAAGCTACTTTGTGGAGCTGATACAGTGATGGTTACCGATTCTGAATAGGGCTTCAGCAAATAAATATATGTAACTGTTTGGACTTGCAGCCCATCCATGCCAGTTTGGCTGGTACAAGTAAAACTTACACTGGCGCAGGCATCCCACTGGCTCTTAAGCCGGTTCGGCCCCTCCCTTCAGGATTGCTTTGTCCTTTTTAGATATTTGGAAAGTGTTTATAGAAACATATGTATAGATCCCCCACTACTGTTATATTTTTGTCATTACTTAATGTGTATCTTTGTTTAAGATTTTTAAAAAAATATTATTTAGTTGCTGGATTTTAAGTCCCCCCCCCTTGTTTTTAAATAAATAAATAAGCACCCATGCCAATCATAAGCCAAATGCTACTTTGTAGCCAGGTGTTTGTAGCCACTGGCACCTACAAAATTTGGTCCCACAGCTGTGACTTGAGTGGCTGAAAAACTGGAAAGCAAATTTCTTCTCCTCTCACTATTATGCCCAAATCTCTATCTCTCTTTTCTCCTTTAAATTTAAATTTTACCCACAAAAAGTGCATCCTGCTTAAAACACAATTATAAATTTGAGTACTGCATCAAATAATCAATACCCATGCATACTCTGGCCACAAAAGGAAGGGGACAAAGAATGAGGTGCTAGCAAAAAGGAAGCATGCTGAACAAAGTCTATCACTAGAATCACTAGGATGTTTTCAACACCTACACAGTTTCAAATCTTCCTTAGCTCCTTAAATGATTATATGACAAAAAATCAGCCTTTTTACAAGCATTTGTCTAATAGTTCTAGCAATATCTCCTCAAGTTCTAGATTGGCTTTCAGCAAAACTACAACTTGGTTGTGACATATTACTGTGATGGTTGTAGAAAACTGAGCTAGAGACTTATTTAGTAACATATCAAGATTTTGAGCAGATTATGATCCAAAGCACTTGGAATATATGTTATTAAAGTTTGAGACTTTTTTGGGGGGGCAGTATATTTAACTGTGGCTATTCCTTTAAAACCATTAAAACATTGCAGCATCCACAAATAAAGAAGTTGGGCAGCCCATTCCTGAGCCTTTGGCAGCCGGGGACGGCATGGCCAAGGCGCCGCCACATCTCCAAAGCCGTTCCCCAGCTGCTGCAAGGCTTTAAAAAGCTTTCGTTGTCTTTTTATTTTTTAAATGGAGCATTTTGCCCCACTGAAAACCGCGAGGCTGCACCAGCAAAAAGCTGGCGCATCAACACTGTTCTCAATGACAGTGTCCCGGGCCAAACGGGGACAGGAAGCTGCCTACTCACAGCTCTGCCCCTCAGCACGCCCTGGGAATGCCCCCCGGAATGCCGGCACGAGGCTTTGCACCGGTGGGATGCTGGCGGAAGGCCCAGCCAGCATCCCTGGGCAGTGCTGCTGTGACAGCACAGGGAGAATAGCGTCCGGGTCCCCCCACCAGCTTCTGTGCCATCCTGGATGGCATAAGTAGCACGGGTGCTGGCGCAGGGGGCATGAATGCCGGCGCAGCCCCTTCCTGGCCTCCAAAGGACTTTTGTCCTTGAGGCTCAGGAATGGGCTTTTAGTGTATTGCCTGAAAACTTGATACATTTTGTTCAGATAGAATATTTTAAGCTTTTGAATGGTGCACTGTAAAAGTTATTGTTTGAGGACACTTCAAATTCCAGATATATGCAGTAGCATAAAATACTGTGTTTCTACTTAAAGTCCAACCGATTGAAGAATTATGTGGTCCTAACAAAGAGGTATTTAAAGTTTTTGGATTTTTTCCATGAATCAACACTTCTTCTTTCAGTTTTGTCTTTTGAAATACTGTATGTGGACATCCAAGAGAAGGATTATATAACTTGAAGAGAAGGATCTCCTGATGGCATTCTGCTTATAGGAGCTCCATGCCCTCATACCACTGAGTAATGCTACCCAATATGACTTATGATTCCTAGTGTGTCACATAAATTCCCTAGCGCTGTAATATAACTACTACATTTTAACATTTTTCTCTCTCAGTAAAAAGGTATTATACTACTATGGTTGTAGTAGGGTTGCCAACTGCCTGGATGTGGCGGGCAATTGCCCGCCAATCAACCAGGCTGCCCGCTGACCACCTGATGGTCGGTGGGAGAAAGCAGAAAGGGGGGAGCGATTCCTTGCGCGCTCCCGAGAATGCTCCAGCCTCCCGTTTTACACTGCAAGCCTGATTGGTCCCGATCGGGCTTGCATGGTCGAAAGGGAAGCGAGAGCCTTCCTCCTAGCCCCACTGTGTGTGTGCTCTGATTTCTCAGAGTGTTCACATGGCGGGGCTTTGAAGGCTTTAGCTTCCCTTTCCACACTGTAAGCCCGATCAGTTTCGATTGGGCTGGTAGCGTTCAAAGGAAGGCTGCAGCCTTCCTTTTACCCCTACTGTGTGTGCGCTCTGAGACCTCAGAGTATGCACACAGTGGGGATTTAAAGGGTTCAGCCTCCCTTTGCACGCTGCCAGCCCGATCAGTCCCTATCGGGCTGGCAGCATGCAAAGGGAAGCTGTAACCTACCCCTGCTGTGTGCGCGCTCTGAGAGCTCAGAGCACGCACACAGCGGGGATTTGAAGGGTTCAGCCTCCCTTTGCACGCTGCCAGTCCAGTCGGTCCCAATCAGGCTGGCAGCATGCAAAGGGACGCTGTAGCCTTCCTTCTACTCCTGCTGTGCGCACGGTCTGAGAGCTCACAGCACTTACTCCACTCTGAGCCCATTGAATTCAGTGGGGTTAGGCTGGAATAACTCTGTGCAGGATTGTGCAGGAAATCTCTTAAGGATTAAAAGCATTAAAAAAAGTGATTATCTGAAGCATGAATCCTCTGAAATCAGTTTGTTAGGATAAGGTGGAGAAAGTTACTGGTTGCAGCCATAGCTGGCACTGACCAATGGGAAGCTAATGCTTCATGTTTAAATAATAAAACAACAAACACAAATATCACTTTCTCATTTCCATTGTTCATTACTCTATTTGCAAAATTTGTGGCAAGTCAAATGTTTTTTAAAAATCGCTTCACTTTAGTTATTTAAAATAGCCAAATAACTAAATAACTAAAGACAACACTGCAATAATACGCAGCTGCAGTTAAACATAAGATTTTATTTAAAAGGAAAATAAACAACAATTCTTTCTTGTCTATAATTGTTTGATCTACTAGGTATTCAAAGAAATTGTACAAATAATGTATGTATACAAAGTAAAACAAACCTTAAGAAAGCAAAATAAAATCACAAATGACATTTAGTAGAAAACCATGAAAGGAAATTGTCTTTAATTAGTTCACAGTTGGAGATTTGTTCATAGTGCTTATTTTAGTTAAGTCTTTCACTGGGGAGAAACAAGCTATTTAACTTTCAAGATCCTTGGAGGCGAGGGAGCTATGAACCACCCAACTTGCAGACAGATGAAAATAATTTCTAATGTATTTATTTAGATATACATTCCATTATATCAAGGGTTTACATTATATTACATTATTCTACTTTTTTCAAAAGATAAACCTATTTTCAGAAATAATATTTTTTTAAAAGAAGCAATTTGTACACAGTTTATAATATTGAATTCAGAGTTTCTACCATGGTCATATTATTTATCATGGCTATAGAGTTATGAATGTGACATCAAATTAAAGCACAAAACATATAGATTTGCTGAAACATTTTATAATTGGCCACGGAGGGGTGAAAGTAAGTTAAAAACGGTTTGGCTCTTCTTAATCTGCCCTTCATTCTTAGCCTGTAGCAGGGGTGGACTGGGAAGCTAAAATGGCCCTAGAAAAAGGCCATGCCCTCTCCTTCACCTACACATACCTTCACCTGAGGACGAGAGCCAACGAGCCAGCTGGAGAGACAGATGCTCCCAACTTGCAGGCCATACCCCACCCAAGCCAGCAGGGCAAAGGTGGGCACTGCCATGTGTCTCCTCTCCAGACACACTACACTTCCTTCTTGCTAGTCTGGGCATGGTGGGATTGGTGAGGGGAAGTACAAGTAATGCCATGCTCCTCCTTGCTGGCTGTGCCACACCTGTGCCACCAAGTTTAAGTCAGCCCATGCTTCTTCTCACCAGCTGCACTGTGCCTGGTCCAGCACAGGGAGAAGCCAGGCACTACTGTGCTGCTTCTCATAGGCTGAAGCCATGTGGTGCTGTGCCTATTGTCCTCCCATGGCAGCACAGGGCAAAGCCAGGTGCCCCTGTGCCCATGTTCCTCTTCCCTGGCCATATCTGCTGTTCCATGTGGAGTATTCTGTGTACATGAAACAGCAAAAATATAGGGAAATAACTCACCCCACGCTGTTTCAGCATGAGACAATGGCTTGGGGGAAAGGCAGAAGTCCCATGATAGCCTTTTGAGCTCATTTGGGCTTTTCTTAATTTTTTTAAAAGCCATTCCCTGCAGTTGCTGTGTGGCTGCAGGGACCTTGAATAGGGCCCAGGAAATCTGGACCCAACTCTTTAAAAAGCTGAATGTCTATTTTGGCTCTCAGTTATTCTTTTTTGGCTTCTCAGTGTTGTTGTAAAGCTAAAATGTTCCCCTGAGCTCCTTGGAGGAATTTGCAGATAGGTTTGCAGATATATTTGAGAGAACACTAAGGCAGAAAGAAGCACTTTTTGACTGTATGGTATCAGTCCAAATGTCTACCTACACTGAGTGTGGACCTGCCTTCTCATAAGATTTGTTCTAACAGAAGTAAGAACCGTTCTTAAACCGTTTTTAAACTCATATCCTAGTAAGGAATATATGGCAAATAAGTTGATAAACTACTGTTTTCTTTTGTGTGATTTTAATAATCAAAACAGACTTTGCACTTGGAACCCAAAAATTAAACTTTAAATAATGTCAGTATTGCTCAAAAACAAACTGAATTAAATTTCATAATATAGGCTGCTATGTATTTATTTCATTTTTTATCAATTCGGTGGAAATCTCTTATTAAATATCCTCTTTCCCCCTCTCACATAGTGGAAACGAAGTTACATTATGCAATTCCCTACCAAACATGGGAGGTTTTTCTTCCAAGTAAACATGCATAGGATTGGTCTGCATGGTTAAGCTATTATTCTACATGTTTTCCTTCAGGCCATAATACTGTTGCCAATGCTAGAACAAACCGTTCCTTGTTACTAAGCATTCTAGGGAAATACCTGATTAAGTATCAACTTCTTAAAGCAATAACGGCACTCTGTTTCTATCGAGAATTATTTGGCATTAATCAACGAGGCTAATATCAAATACAGAGCAACATTACCAGAGTACGAGACTGGAGAATCCTAAGCAGGTCTACTCAGAAGTAAGTGCCATTTTATTGGGGGGGGGGAGTCCTGCCAGTGTTGTGTAGTGGTTAGAGTGTTAGACTGGGATCTAAGAGACCCAGGTTCAGATCTCCACTGTGCTGTGGAGGCTTGCCGGGTAACTTTGTGCCAGTCACTCTCTCTAAGCCTAATCTACCTCAAAGGGTTGCTGTCAGGATAAAATGGAGGAGAGTAGAATGATGTAATCTGCTTTGGGCCCCCATTGGGGAGAAAGGAGGGGTATGCTTGAATAAATAAAAAACCAAACTGTGTGTCAGGCCTGTGATGGATTAGTAGGGTTGCCAGGTCCCTCTTCGCCACCGGTGGGAGGTTTTTGGGGCGGAGCCTGAGGAGGGTGGGGTTTGGTAAGAGGAGGGACTTCAATGCCATAGAGTCCAATTGCCAAAGCAGCTATTTTCTCCAGGTGAACTGATTCATTTTGTGCCCCCCCCGCCCGACTTCAGTGTGTGTTACTTTCAGTATTATATAAACCTGCCCAGGGATCATATAAACACAGGATAAGTAGTCCCTGTGAGGATTAGTTTGTCCAAAGAATATATCTTCACCACACTCTTAAGAGTCCTGGAAATTATAAAGGTAGGCTGTGGTTGGTGAATGGGACAGCCCAGTTCAGCCTGAAGGACTTGGAGAATACTTTAAAAAAAAAAAAAGGTGAGGGCTTGGATCAAGGCCTCACACCACACTAGAAGTGTGCACAGCTTTGATGAGACGGGGAGCTTGTCTGGCTGCTAGCATTAGTGATTTGTATTTGTGGCACACCCACAGCAATTACTGTACAAATGTATCACTCAGCTCAACACCGTCTGCATGAAACTGGTGTTAACTGTTTCAGCTAGCCTATTGTATAGGGTTGCCCGGTCCCTCTTTGCCATCAGCTGAAGTTTTGGGGGCAAAGCCGGAAGAGGGCGGGGTTTGGGGAGGGGAGGGACTTCAATGCCATAGAGCCCAATTGCCAAAGCAGCCATTTTCTCCAGGTGAAATGACTTCAGTCACCTGGAGATCAGTTGTAATAGCAGGAGATCTCCAGCTACTATGAGCCTTCCTCATGACAGATGTGATATTATTCACTGGCATTTGGTATGTATGTGTTAAGACTCCTCTGTATAATTACATTAGCAATATTAGTATTCTTAAGATTGTATAGCATATTCAAGTCTCGTATTATTCTTCTTATATAGAGTCAAATATACTTGCTCAAGCCACCTTAAGCCCGATGGACAAAGCATCAAGGAAATAGGAAAATACCGGAATCCTATTTCGGGCTTAAAATATTCTAAGGAAATTATCCTCAAAGTAAAGGGCAATTTAGCCCTAATTTTTGTTACAATATACTTTAAAATCAAGTTTTGGCTCAAAATTCTTCGGCTACATACAGCCAACATCGATCTGCAACTACTTTTGCCTGCGGTACCTGTTTCATCTGCGGTTCGACATGCCACTAGTGCCGCCCCAGTGAACAGATCTCCAGCCTTCACCTGGAACTTGGCAACCGGGAGACCTCACCCGGTGGAATTTATTTTCCCCACGGGACTTTGTTTGCTTCTTTTTCACTGTATAAGGTTTGATTTTTATGACTGAATTATAAAAAGTCTTATTGATGTTTCCAGTAGCCATCAGTGCTTGTTATTTTCCTTCACTATCTGGAGGTTGGCAACCCTACTATTGTACCTCATGGAAATGGTGCAATCAAGTGCACATGTGCAAGAAATTGCATTGACATAAAAATTAGAATTAAAGAAGAACCAAGGTAAAGTAGTATATGAGTCATTCAAGGGGGGAATGGGCATCTGTTTGAACTTCCATCTTCACAGAAAAAATGTTCTGGTAGCTAACTAGGGCATGAAAACATCAACCAGGCTGGTAATATTTCCTGTAATACTACTACTCATTCCAGATGTGTTCCATTACGTTTTTGCAAATGCTTGTTTTACGGTTACCTTTGAACAGTTTGAATCTACTTTAGTGTCGAAAAAGTGTCCTGACAAAAAAGTTAAAAATAAATAATAAAGTGAATAACCAATGGCAGTATGGTATGTAGCATATGTTGATTTGTTTACTGTATATGACTCTGACAGGAGTATGTTGAAAGGTTTAATCTTTGTTCTTTTTATGTTGAAAGTAACCAGTTTGCACCACATTGTTATGAAAGAATGCAGATATTAAATATAAGTATAGAGGAAAGGTTTAATACCCAGGTTCTACCTTCATGGCATTGATAAAACTGAGAGGCCATGCCTCATTGTTTAGTGACAAAATTAATGAATATTATTATCCATCTTTCTCTCCACCTTCCTTCCATCTACATTCCTCACAAGTATTTACTGAAACATTAAACTCTTTAATATTTAACAAGACATGCTCAGCTTTGACAAAGAAATTGGTTAAATTTTAGTGTTGGAAGCTGTTTTTAAAGCTGTAATGCATATGAACAGTTTATGTGGAATGCTTATTCACTGTAATGTTGAGTATTATGAAATGAAACTAGACTTGGGTTCAGATCCATACTAGGCCATCAAGCTCACTGGGTGACTTTGGGCTAATCACTGACCCTCACAGGGTTATTGTGAGGATAAAATGGAGATGAGAGAACCATGTGTGCTGCTCTCAGCAGGGGGTGTGGGGGACAACAAGCAATAGTTAGAAAGTGAACTGTTTTACTAGTTCTTTTAAGGTCAGGTATGGTCAAAGTGTATTTTGAAGCACTCCAGAAGCATTATGGTCAATGAGAAAGCCTTAGAGAACCATAAAATGATTATTGGTTTATTTTATTTTGATATTACTAACTTTTTGAATGGTCCCGTCAGCAATAACGGACTGGATCAAGAATATTGCAAGAATGTGCAGGCAAATCTTCATTTTATGTTTTTTTCTGGATTCCAGTTTCCCCATTATGGTTGGTCATATGTAACAGTAGTGCCTCCAGGTCTTCACTGTATCTCTAATTGGCCTCACATGCCAATGAAAACATTTTCTCTGATATCCCATTCACAGCCTATTTATATCAGCCTTCTTTTTGGTTATGCCTTTCATTCACAAATTGGAGAAGCAGCATGGAGCTAGCTGAAATATTAATACAAACAAGAGAAGCAAAAACACAAGCTATTTTTCTGCCTGTTGTCATTTATGACATGATACTTAAAAATCTCGCCTGTGATGATGTCCTCTCGATCTCATCCTTACACTAATCCTATGGAGACATCCCAATTGAGTGGGCACTCACTGTGCCCGAAAGGAGAACTGGCACGAGTGTGCTGGCCTTCTCCCTCTGCAGAAGTCTTAATATGAATTCAATAAGTAAATAGCGTAGGGAAGGAGCAAGCACATGAACTCAATGATTTACTGCATTTATGCCCACCTGAAGAGAGTTTCATTGAGAGTAAAGTACAGATGGACCTTAACTCGATTTTAAAATCTTGATTTGATTGGTAATGTTTTATTTAGTTGCTTGTTTATTTACTGGGGTACTTTTAACTCACTTTTGTCCACTCACTGTGGAATTGGAGCAGGTATAATATGAGAAAACAACAAATCTTCCTGTCATTGACAGATGAATCCAGAGGGGAGTAGGGCAAATGATAAAAACTCTGCCCCGATGTCAACAGTCTCCCCCATGCACTTGCATCCAGGAGGCAAATCCCAGTACTGTTCCAGAGCAGCATTAGACCCTGCTTCCTTGGGGGATGCTTTTCATTTGGCATGGAAAGGGGTCCTCTTTTATGCCTCCTCCATTATCCCGCTTTTGTCCAAACTAGGTTTTGCCAGAAAATTGTTCACTTCAGCTTATCTTTGATTACATGTTGGGTTTGAAAGATGCCATTTAGCGGTCACTTCTATTAAAGTGTATCTAGCTGCTGTTTGTTTGTTTGTTTATACATCAGTTCCTCAGAGAAGCCTATTCTTACTATTATCATAATTGATGCTTAAATCCTTTGAGCTTATGGCAACCTATCCCTTGTATCAGGGGTGTCAAACATACGTCCTGTGGGCCAGATCAAGCCCCTTGAGAGCTCTTATCTGGCCCAAGAGCCATCTGAGGCAGCCACCTCCCCCAGTCTTGATCTGGGCTGGCAAGCCTACGGTGGGTTTGCCATCCAAGGCAGTCACACACACCCCCCTTGATCTGGGTGGCAAGGCAAGGCCCGGCCAAGTGATATTTATGTCATATCTGACCCTCATAATGTCTGTTCCAGGTAAATTGATGGAGAACATTATTAAAGATAGAATTGTCGAGCATATAAAAGGGCAAAACCTGCTAAGCAAAAACCAACATGGTTTCTGCAAAGGTAGGTCCTGTCTCACTAACCTTTTAGAATTTTTTGAAAGTGTCAGTAAGCATGTGCTCATTGTGTATTTGGCTTTCCAAAAGGCTTTTGACAAAGTCCCTCACCAAAGACTTCTAAGCAAACTTCATAGTCATGGGACTTGTCCTCTTATGGATTGAGTGCTGGCTGAAAAATAGGAAGCAGAAAGTAGGAATCAATGGTCAGTTCTCACAGTAGAGGGATGTGAGCAGTGGGGTCCCTCAGGGATCTGTTTTGGGACCAGTGCTTTTCAACCTGTTCATCAGCTTATCATAAGTTTGGACTAAAACTTGAACAGCTCAGCTGTAATGTTGGGCATTAAATGTATTGTGCAGTCATCAGAATTTTGGTCCCTGACAGCTGCCATTAAAAATGAACGAATAATGTGTTTTCCTGTTGTCACAATGACAGTATATGAAAACAAGCAGTATATGAAAACAAGCATAGAATGGTCGTACTTGCTGAAAATAGTACTTGTGTTATACACAATGCATAATAGTAGTAATGTAGCACTCTAATATATACAAAAATAGCAGACTATGCACATGAAAAATCAATAGTATAGTCACATTAATCAGTGAACTAGGAACAGCTAATGTTTGTTTATTAGAGCTGGCACATCAAAGAAAGTTTCCATTTATGAATAATTTTAACTAGCTTCCTATGGGAATTGTATTATGCTAAGGCCAGAATTTTTACTATTTGATTGCATACCCTTTATTATAAAATTTTTGCAATGGGACTTCATCCAAATTTTAGACTTAACAGATGGGATCTTGTTGGGGTTCCACATATTTAGTTATTTAGGAGTTTAGTAAACAGTGATTTTATCCAGACTGTGATTGGAACAGATGTGATCTTATCAGGGTTCCACTTTTTTTCAGGAGCGTAAAAACTCCATGATTTGCTGTACAGTGCTAGAGTTTACTTTTGTGTTTTCCAAACCAAGGTCCTCTTTAGCCAGAATTTGCCCCCGGGTTCTAAAACATCATAATAGAGTGTTAATGTTGTATTCTCTATTAATTCCATTAAATCCTTTAATATTAGAGCATGTGTTGCTTTATAGCATTAACTAGTGTCTTGCACTCAACAGTATTTTCACAGTTTATGACACTGCTTAGGGCATTAACAAACAGCTGTTTGAATTAAATGAGCAGTTAAGGAGCCTGTTCATTAACTCAAAAGTTTCATGTATTTTTAATTCTTTAAATCTAATGGTATTAACACCCTCTAAGAAATCTATCTCCAGTTATAATTTTTGTGATTGGTACTGGTTTGTGGCATGGGAAATTTGGTTAAACTGGAATTGGCTGCAGCCAATATATTTTAACTCTTGTCAGTTTCATTTGCTCAGTGTATAGTACTTCAAATGTTGTTTATAGCATTTGTGTTGAGAATTTTCCAATTTTGTTTAGCTAATGTAAGGAGGCAGTTGGAACAGAATTATTTGCATTTGAAATGCTGCAATCAAGGGTTTCTGACTTGTCTCTGGAAAAGAGAGAGAAAGGAGATTGTATTTGGACAGTGATGGAATGCCTAAATATATGCTCTATGTGTAAAGCATTGTCTTCGGTCTTTTATGTATGGTTACTTTCACGCACGTTTGCCCCTGGACTAACTCGGTTGTTCCTTGGAGTTATGCATGAGTTTTCCATCCATTAGAGATGGCCTCGCGTCCAGCCCTCGCAAATTCCGGGTCTTCCCGTTCCTGTTAAAAACAAATTGTTTGATCTCCTGAGACCAACCCAGGTGAAATTGTCCTCATCTCCATGCATAATCCAAAATGTGGGACAGGGGACCTGGGGTGTGAGTGTGATGTTTTTCTCACAGTAAGCACTACAGCCAATTACAAAGCAGCATTTCAAGGGGTGGGGACACAAATGATTCCTGATTTTGGTCTCCCACTCGGAGTTCTTTATGAGTAGACATTTGTCTCGTATAAGAAAGTGTTTTTAAATGATGCTTGGGTTCCCCCCCCTCCGCCGTTCCTTCTAAAAAGCTCAGTTTTTTTGAAATGGGTTTAAAAACGGCACTTGGGTTTCCACTGGGGGGGAGAGGGGAACTGGACATTTTTCTCACAGTAAGCACTACAGCCAATTACAAAGCAGCATTTCAAGGGACGGGGACACAGACGCTTCTGGATTTGAGCTTGATGGCTTTACTGGTGCATAGCAATTTTTGGATTTGCAACAGAAAAGTGTGCGTCGAGCAATCATCAAACCCCAGAAAAAACTCCCATGCATAAACGACCTTAGTCACTACCGGTAGCTTGTCATATACTTTAAAAGATATGTTTCACATAGAGAATTAATTTTTTTTTTCACAACTGACTTTTCATATGATCTTTCTTCAGACAACTTCAAAGCTTTAGTCTGGTCAAATCTACTGGTGAATAACTCAAATCTTCACATATCTTGAATAGAAAGTATTAATGCCATTCAGAACTGCAACACAGAGTTACAGTGTTAGCAGTAATAATAATTCTAAAATAAAAAACCCTTCAGTTTAAGGGAAGAGTTAAAGCACTTACAAATTCATTCATGCTCTATAAAACATGAAAATTGTAAATTCAGGCTGACACCTGAACTTCTACACCATGTGAGCAGTACAGATATAGTGCAGTCTGACATTTCAAGCTTGCTTACAGCCATTACTCCTTAAGGGCCAACAGAGGTATTAGGTAGCTGCAAGCCTTTACCAGGTAATGATCTTAGGGTCTTTTTGGCTATTCTGTATTTTCATTAGCTTACCTCATTTTTTTAGCTTGTACAAATTGGTTGATAAGCTGAACGATAGATTTTATTAATTGATGTGAGTGTAGAAAAGCAGTTTATAAATATTTCAAATTAAAAACAAAAAAGATCTGGACCTGATGGAGAAAGGGCTTGTTCAGATACCCACTATAAGCATTTTGATAAGCATTTTGCAGATAAAATTGCTCACATTTGCTTTTACTTGAACTCCATGTTAGGAGCAGATGTGTCTGGGTCCTCTGTTGTATTTGGTTGGATAGCTTTCACTTTATACTGGACATGTTGATAAGGTTCTAGCAGTAGTCTATACTATACTGGGGCTGTTGAAAGAGACCATTGTAAGAAATATTTTCAAAAAGCTTCCACTGTAGGGATTAACCTGTTGGTTGCTGCAAGGTTTCATCTTGCCCTCACCCCTCCTGTATTGTTTTAATATCTATATGGAACCCCTAGTTAAGATGACACCCAGTTAGGGTTCCCAACTGCCCGGTTATGGCGGGCAATCTACCGCTCTTTGCTGTTGTTGCCCGCCAACTCTCAGCTGGTCGGCGGACAGAAGTAGGCAGGGAAGAGAGGGGGCGTCATCTATGCGATGACGTCACTTACCGTATAAGCGGAAGTGCTGGGGGGTGAGGCTTTTCCTGCCCCCTCTTGATCCTCAGTTTCCAGGCAGCCGGTTTCATGCCCCCCTACCGCTGCTCAGGTGTTTGGCAGTGATGCGGGCTTTCTCTTTCCTTCTGCCCCACCTCCACGGCTTCCCTGGCCACCCCAGCGGTGCAAGCCTTCTCTGCCTTTCCTCCCAGGGAAAGCTGCTTGGGAAGCAGGGATGTCGGGCAGAGCGGCAGAGAACGTTTGTACTGCTGGGGCAACCAGGGAAGCTGCGGAGATGAGGCAGAGCTAAGGAGAAAGCCCGCACTGCCAAGACACTAGTTATCGCAACCCATTTGTTACTGGACATAATTCAGTATGCTGGTCATCACCTTTAAAGTTCTATACAGTCTAGGATAAGGCTACTTAAATTAACTCTTGTTCCCTTATGAACTGCTAGAGAAAACTTCTACGTAAGCCTGCTACAAGTACTCCTATATTCAGAAGTGATGGAGATTACATAAAAGGTCCCATTGCTTCTGTAGACTTATTCAATAAAACAAAAAGGTGTCATCAGCATGCTGATAACAACCAACTCAGAAACTGCAGCTGATCTCACTCAAAGGGTCTAACAACTTAGGCAAAAAGGTCGAACCCTATTGAACGCTGCAGATTCCCATGCCTCGGATTCCAATTCTCTACAATTTTCTGGGTATGCCTATGTGTAAAGACCAATATTGTTTCAACATAGTACCTTTTAAACCACCAGTTTCAAGTGATCTCAATAATATAGAATGGGCAACTGTATTGAATGCTGCCAAAGACCCAATAAGAGCAATGGGATTTCCTGTATCCAGCTTTATTTGGAGATCATCCACTACACCAGGGATCCCCAAACTTTTTATGCCACTGGACAC
>NC_079319.1:47415716-47485716 GCF_029931775.1 Euleptes europaea
GTTCCCATACCATAGCAGTCAGTGCCATCCAAAATACAACCTGACTTCCAGTGATCTTCATAATAGTGTGTTCTTTTGTGGAAATTTCCAGGGCAGTGGCTTGCGTGGATCGTTAAACGTTGAGAGTTGACTCACATTGCATGGGAGATGGCCATTATAATTATTGACTCCTTGCATGTTTTGCGTTCTTAAGTGCATGATA
Organism: Euleptes europaea; assembly: GCF_029931775.1. Lineage (NCBI taxonomy): Eukaryota > Metazoa > Chordata > Lepidosauria > Squamata > Sphaerodactylidae > Euleptes > Euleptes europaea. The sequence continues at coordinate 47,415,919 of NC_079319.1, forward strand.
CATGCTTTGGTCTTACGAATAGTTTTAAGGGAAGACAAAGCTGTTAGAAGCATTTACAATGTGTGTGTGTGGGGGGGAAAGTAGCTGCGCTAGGTGATGGGTTTTTAAAATGCTTTTTGAAATTACAAAATCAAAAAGCATATTTTGTTCTTTCCAGTAGAAATAAAACCCTATTGTACAAAAATAAGACAGTATCATACAGATAAATAGAGATAGTACCTGAAACTAGAAGATTGTGCCTGAAACTATAAGTGAAACAGTTTATTTGAACACAAATATGTACAGGGCTTCCTGCCCTGAAAAACCTCCAGACAAAGACAACATTCAACAATAGCCATACAGATTAGCTTTGGATTACACACATTAACAGATCACTTCAGGATACAATGGTTCCATATTAACATACCATACCCTCATTAGCACATTATCTTGATACTTACAGGACAATACTTTTGCAGGACAATACTCAGCTCAAACCCAACCCCTTTCTGACTATATATTACTCTTCCTACACCCTTGACACTGAGAGACACTGTCCTTCAGTGTTACTACTCTGAAGATGCCTGCCACAGTTGCTGGCGAAATGTCAGGAAAGAAAATACCAAGACCACGGTCACACAGCCCGGATAACCTACAAGAACCAATTTATTGTCGAAGGCTTTCACGGTCAGAGTTCATTGGTTCTTGTAGGTTATCCGGGCTGTGTAACCGTGGTCTTGGAATTTTCTTTCCTGACGTTTCGCCAGCAACTGTGGCAGGCATCTTCAGAGTAGTAACACTGAAGGACAGTGTCTCTCAGTGTCAAGGGTGTAGAAAGAGTAATATATAGTCAGAAAGGGGTTGGGTTTGAGCTGAGTATTGTCCTGCAAAAGTATTGTCCTGTAAGTATCAAGATAATGTGCTAATGAGGGTATGGTATGTTAATATGGAACCATTGTATCCTGAAGTGATCTGTTAATGTGTGTAATCCAAACCTAATCTGTATGGCTATTGTTGAATGTTGTCTTTGTCTGGAGGTTTTTCAGACAAAGACAACATTCAACAATAGCCATACAGATTAGGTTTGGATTACACACATTAACAGATCACTTCAGGATACAATGGTTCCATATTAACATACCATACCCTCATTAGCACATTATCTTGATACTTACAGGACAATACTTTTGCAGGACAATACTCAGCTCAAACCCAACCCCTTTCTGACTATATATTACTCTTTCTACACCCTTGACACTGAGAGACACTGTCCTTCAGTGTTACTACTCTGAAGATGCCTGCCACAGTTGCTGGCGAAACGTCAGGAAAGAAAATTCCAAGACCACGGTTACACAGCCCGGATAACCTACAAGAACCAAAGAACCAATTTATTTCCACCTTTCTACCTTATAGGAACTTAAGGCAGCTTACAATGTAAATAATAATTAAATATAATAAAATACATAAAAAACACTATTTAAACCAATAATTTAAAACTGCCAGTAGGTAGAAGAAGTAATTGAATGCTGCCATGAATAAAATTGTCTTCAACTGCCTCCTAAAGATAAGACAGTGAGGAGGACAGGTGCATCACCCTGGGGAGGGGGTTGTTCCATAATCATGGGGCTGCCACTGAAAAGGCCCTCTTTTATGCACTCATCAGATGTGCTTCTTTGGTCAATGGGATAGTATAAGGGCCTCTCCTTGTGATATTAGTTCCCAGGTAGGAACATATGGGAGAAGTCAGTCCTTCAGATACTCTGGTCCCAAGCCATATAAGGTTTCCCTTCCCAGGCTCAACATCCAAATCTCTGAGAATTTCCCAACCTGGGCTTGGAAACCCTATTAATGCCATATATGGTGAGTAAAGGTGAAAATGAAAGGGTCAAAGAGACAAAATATTGAGTGTGAGTGCATTAGGTATCTGTAGAAGCAGCATATAAATGTTTTAAATAATTAGACTAGAACACAGACATGTTTAGTGATTTGTTATTGTTATGTGGATTCTCTGACCCATGGTTTATTGTTAATGATTGATGATTAAAGGCAAATCTGAAAAAATAACACTTGGCATGCTTTGTGGCCTGGATTGTTGGGGTTGACTCTTTCATGGGTTGAATTTAGCCTTCCTTTTGTCACATCAGAGGCTAGCAATGCAATCCTATGCATATTTACTTAGAAATAAGGTTAATTGTATTCAGTGGGACTATAGCACATTCCTGAGGGGGGGGAATGAAGCTCCATAGAAGCCTGTATTATCCACATTATCAAGTCCATATTATCAAAGTCACTGGATAAAAAAAATAAAGCAAATAGTTGGCCTGTCCTTTTAATTCAAGTAATGTTAAACTAGTCATCCAGTGAAGGGGAGGGCAGAAGCAGGCTGGCCATTAAATTCACTGGAAAATTTCCCAGTGGATCGCTGCCTTGGAAGGGAACTATGCCAGTGCACCTACCGCATCTCCGGCTAGGCAGCCCCAGAGCCTGACCATAGGGCACCTCTCAGCAATGTCCAATCTCTGTTCAAGAGGCAAGCCACAATGGAGAACCTCCCCCTTCTGGGGAGAGATCAGAATGCCCACTCTCTGAGCTTAGAGATGGTACTCTGACACCCCCCCCCAAGCGGGGAAACCTTCTTTGCCGCACCCAACCTCCATGCAAGACGCTGGCCACAGAGTTGGATCAGAATTGGATGCTGATACTTCCCCAAGAGTGGGGAAAATTTCACTGCTGTGCCCAGCCTGGTTTTTGAATCTCCTGCAAGACATGCAGCCATAGTTGTAAGGGCTGAGCACCACCCCTGTCTTGCCCTTGCAGCAGATATCTTTCACCAGAGACAGAATGCTCTATCTAATCCTGATGGGATTCCTTCACTAAAACGTGTAGTTTTTAAACATCTCCAATCCTAAACACACTTACCTAGGAATAAGCCCAACAGAAATAGTAGGACTTGCTTCTGAGAAGACATGCATAGGATTGCAATGTAAGCCTCTTCAGGAGTCCCATATTGGGCTGAGAAGTGGATTACAAAGGGGAAGGAGATTAGTGATGGTTTTCTCTCCCCATTTTCACTTCCCTACCCAGCCCTGAGGGGAAGAAGGTTAACATTCCCTGCAGCAAGTACAAAGAGTTTTTACAACACCATTCCCCACAGCTGCTGTCTTGCTGTGGGGAACCTGAGTTCTCTTTAAAAACACAAACATGTCGTTTGGCCCTCAGGATCCCCAAGCTACTTGTTGATTTCCTCTGACCTGGAAAAGCTTTAAAGGCTTCTAGGTCAGACTGAGACTTTGCCTTACCATCAAGCAGTCTGGACAGTGCCAGCCTAACTCCTGGCTCTGTGGACCTGTTCTATTGCCTGCTTCTCTGCCTGACTGAGGGATTTTCCCTCAACTCTCTATCCCTGCTGCCTGCTTCTCCGTCTGCTCCCCTCTCTGAAGGTGCTTAGGGCCCAACATCTGCCAGAGATGGAGCCAGGAATGAGAGAGAGAAAGCAAGAGCCAATCAGAGATCTGACTGCCTGGATGCTGGTCATGAGGATAATGCCAAGGACCAGAAGATTGAACGCACCCTGAAAGTAACAAACAGGGAGTCAAGAAATGGGGGGTCCACTAGGGGACTGATTAGAATGGTCTGCCCGTGGAGACTGATGGGCTGTTCTTTGGGGATTCCTGTTGGCTGCTGCTGCCAGTCAGTACAAAGTACAGGGATAGGTAGACTCTCAGTATATGGAAGTATACCAAGATATATTATTTATATGTACTTGATCCAAATAACACAAATTGCTTCCGGGGTGGTGGTGGAAGGGAGTACAATGGTTAAAGGGGAAGTTGTTTTATTTTACAGAATAATTTTGCAATATTAGCTGGTCATATATTAAAGTATGCTCTATCTCTTCTGTTTGGCAAGACACTTTTTGACTGGGGCAGAGGTCTATGAAAATGGACAGATTATTAATTTAATTGTAAACTTAAGATGCAGGAACATAAAACGGTGTTTCATAAGGCTAGACCTCCCACCAAGGACAGTTTTTCTGGACAACCACAGTTTCACCTTGCAGCTTTAGCAAGTCATAGTGAGAAGGATGCTACCAAAAATGCATGATCTAGTCAGTTAAAGGAGAAAAATGAAGTGAATCCTGAATTGCACAAGAAATAGTATGTCATATTGATAGAGTGTTCTGTTGTGCACAGATCTATCAGACTGATCTAAAGGTACAGACTCAAAATCATTTAAAGAATATGTAAAGGAAATTAGTTACCCTTAGACTTCTTAGCCACCCTATCACCATCATAATTGACACCAAAGACCAAGCCTTTGTCCTCTCAGGAACTAATGATTAGTTGTGATTCATTTGCAAACTGTTTGCAGATAAATTCTCTTGAATGTGCTTGGATTTACATGCTGGCTATAATATGGCCATGACAACAGAAATCTCAATACACACCACCTAGTCCATTTATGGATCATTTTGATCTAGTTACCATGATGTGGATGCCAATAGGATTCTTGGATCTGTGAAAGGCACTGCTTGTACCCTGGAATCTTGTCTGTACTAGTTTCTGAAATAATCTGTGAGTCCCTGATGTTCATTATAAATCAATCACTGGCTTAGAGCACCTTTCCTTGGTCTCTGAAACAGGCAGTCATCTGTCCACTACTTTAAAAGCCTTTGCTAGAGTAGAATGATATGGCCAATTATTGTTCAGTCTCTAATTTGCCCTTCCTGGGCAAGATGATAAAAAGGGTGGTAGTAGGAAAAACTCCAGGTGTTCCTGGATCATTCATCTGCCCTCAGACTCCTTTTAGTTTGATTTTAGGCTAGGCTACGGGATGGATATGGCACCAGTGGACTTTGTCAATGACCTCTGTGTAAATGTAGACAAAGGCAGTGCCTCTTTCTTGTTCTTACTAGATTCATCAGCAGCCTTTGATCCTGTGGACCATGCCATCTTGTTGAAACATTTGGAAGTAGAAGTAGGAAGTAAAGGATGTGTATTTTACATTGGTCTGCTCTTAAAGACAACTCAGAAATGCCAGTTGGTACACAATACCACAGCCAGGTTACTATTGGGTACTAGGCAGAGCATGGATGTTACACCCATTCTACAGACACTCCATTGGTTATTGATCAGTTATCAGGTTCATTTCAAGTTTCTATACCTACAAAGCTAAGATTTCTGAAGATGCCACACTGCCTGTTTCTGCACATTCTCTCTAGTAGCTCACACCGTATGGAATGGCCTCCCAGAAGAACTCAGAAAGGCCCCATCCTACTACGATTTTAAAGAATGTGCAAAACAGAAATGCTCAGGAGGGTGTTTTATAAAGGAATTAGAACTGTAGTATTGAGGGAGAGGATCATAATTTATTGTAGTGTTTCGTGTATGTATCACCTTCCTTTTACTGAAGGGTAAGATGGGGATTTTAACCTGGGTCTCTCAAACCCTCCTCTGAAGTATTGTCAAAGGCTTTCACAGTCAGAGTTCATTGGTTCTTGTAGGTTATCCGGGCTGTGTAACCGTGGTCTTGGAATTTTCTTTCCTGACGTTTCGCCAGCAACTGTGGCAGACTATATATTACTCTTCCTACACCCTTGACACTGAGAGACACTGTCCTCCTCTGAAGCTTTAACTGCTACACCACACTGACTTCCATAGGGTGGCTGCTGTTGAACAGTAGCAAGCAACTAGGCCTAATTGAGTCATGCAAATCAGGTTGTGTCAAGTCACCCAGAGGTTGCTTCCAGGCCTAGGGTTGCCAACCTTCAGGTGGGACCTGGAGAGCCCCAAGAATTACAGCTGATCTCCAGACAACTGAGATCTAGCCCCCTGAAGAAAATGGGCTGGTTTTGGAGGGTGGGCTCTACAGAACTGAGGCCTGTCCCCTTCCCAAACCCTGCCCTCCTAGGCTTCATCACAAAATCTCCAGGAATTTCCCAACCTGGAGCTGGCAACCCTAGCCAAACCTGAACACAATGAGCCCTCCCTCAAAGGTCAAAACAGGCCAGGAAAGGGCTCTGCTCTCCCCACCTGCCTTTTTACTCACAGAAACCCATCCTGGAATACTGTGGTTGCCTAGCAACAGCCAGTGAGGGAATTCGTTGCTTAAAGCTACAGGCTTTCCATTTTTCATTTTGGTTTTTTTTAACCCCTAATGTGAATGTGTGTGTATGTTTTTTAAGATTTTACATTTTCCTGCAAACTTGGGCCCTCTTCAGGTTTGTAGAAAGATCTGTCTTGCCCTTTTACAACTCCAGTCACCGGATTTTAAGTATCCTCAGATGTGGCCAACTTGGCAATTAGTATATAGATAACTGAGGAGTGGCAAGATTGTGTTTTTTCACTCTTTCATTGTATGTTTATGTGAGAAGTGAGGATTATCCAAGGAACATTAATACAGAAGAAGAAAGTTAGCAGAAAGATGTGGTCTTGTATATGCAATATAGAAAGATAGCACACTAGATATGGAATCACTGGTGGATGCATATATTTCTTCCTCACTTTGACATATGCTTACCGTAATTATTATTTTTTTCTTGTTTAACTGTAAAGCACATTAGTCTTGTTTAATTTTCTGCTCAAGGAACTTTAAGGAGAAAAAGCAAATTCAGTGTTAATCTTTCACATACATAGTTGTAATGGTTTGCAGCAACTCCATTATAGTGATAATGTTGATCACCTGCTATTCAATATGGGAACATTAATAAGCTGTATTTGGAAAAGGCACAAAATAAAAATAAAATTCAGGGTTGCACCTTGATTACACATACATCTTAATTGAGAGAGCTGAAAAGTCATTTTTGTCTATCCTGACATGCAAACATAGAGAGAGGGATAGTTTGTAAGAGTGTATGTGTGTGTTGGGGGGTAGGTCAGAGAAAGAGATGAAGGATGTGTAAATCCTTACTTAGAAGACCACTGGGTGTCAGCCATGTCCATGGCTACTGAGTAGTTCACGCAAGCAAAATGTCTTGTCAGTGAAATAAAGCCTATAATTTTGATGAGTCAGAAATTCTGTCAGCAAGGTTGCTTCCTGAGTTGCTTTTCTTAACTAGAAAATGCTTACAAACATAAAGGAGTGTGTGAGAGTTACGTTAAAGTATGTTCTAATTAATTAGTTAATATTTTATATTACTTTGAAAAATGAAAAACATGAAGTTGGCAGTTCTTTGGTTTTTAACAGGCCTTGAAATTCCAGTTGATAGGTATTCAGAAAAGATGGTTAATTATTGGTTAAAAGTATTAGTTAAAATTAGAAGATGTATTTTTGAACCTATTGAGCTGCCGTTCTCAGATTATAATTACTGCTGTTATTAATAAATGTTATAATCAATTGAGGTGCTGATTTAATCAGTAAGGCAGTAGAGGTATCTATACCATGGTTCTAGTAACTATTGCCTGGACCAGTTCTGTGTGATTTCCTCAAGTGATGCAGACTAGATTCTGGGGGAATGTGAAGGCCTCTTCTTGTAAGCACTTTCACACATGCTGAATAAGGCACTTTCAATGCACTTTAGCTAATGTGTGCAAATACATTTTGTCCTTTGACATAGTAAAATCCAGTTGCAGAGTGCATTGAATGTGGATTGAAAGTGCATTATTCAGCATGTGCGAAATCACCACCTAGACTTGTGTCCTTAGCTTGTAAAGTCCTGCTGGGAGGTACTGGTTCTTTTAGTTCAGAGGACTGTCAATGCATATGTGATAGAAGGATTTTGTTTTGTTTTTTGCAAAACCCATTACTGAAGAAGGCATCTTAGATAAGCATGTCATAGCCAGTTATGGACATGACTTGAACCTTCCCCTTTTGGAAAAGTTATGGAATGGTTACTGGCAAAACAACTCCAGAATACTTGGAGAAGACATCCTTTTCACTCTGGTTTGAGGCCTGTGTTCAGATAACTTTAGTGAAGCTTGTGGATGATCTCTGTCTTCAGATGGGTAAAGGGAATGTGTCTCCATTGTTGTCATTAGAACTGTCAGCAGTCTTTGATGCGGTAGAGCATGCTATTCTGCTGAGGTAGCTGGAATGTGGGGTGGATCTGGGCAGATCAGTGTTGAGATAGCTCCAGTCTTTTTTAATCAGATCAATCACAAAAGATTGCAATGGGAGATACTGAATCATCCATTTAGGAGCTTACATGGGGTTGCCACATGATTCTGTGTTATCTTCCATGTTGTTTAGAGCCTCTTGATGAGATCATCCAAAAATTTGGAGTAGGTTGTCATCAATACACTGATCATATTCAACAATATATTACTCTGAATAAGTCACTATCTATGATTGTCTCTGGCCTGGCCTAGTGTCTAAATGCAGTTGTCAGGTATCTGAGGGAGAAGAAGCTGAAGCTGAATCCAGATAAGACAGAGGTGATGTTGGCTGGGTCACTGCATTAACTGGGATTTTTCTTCATCCCTTCTTTGATGGTATACAATTTTTGCTGAGAGTCTCTCTTAAGGGGTTGAGAATCTTGCAGCATCCTGGTCTCCTGCTGGAGAAACAGATGTCCATGGCAGGGGAAAATGCTTTTTTCTAGCTACATTTAGTTAGGAAATTGGTTCCCGATGTCTTCACGCCTGTTTCGCCATGCTGATCCATGCTTCAGTAACCTTGAGCATAGATTACTGTAACACTCTCTGCATGAGGCTGCCCTTGAAGATGATCTGGAATTGCAACTGGTGCAAAAACCTGGTGACCTGTTTATTAGAGGCTGGCCAGTAATACCACATTCCTCCTGTTCAAAGTTTCCAGGTCAATTCAAAATGTTGGTACTCACCTTTAAAGACCTTTGTGGCCTGTGGCCTACAGTCCTGAAGGGCTACCTTTCATGTTCCTATGTGACAGTTTTTTTCTTCCCAACAAGGTCTATTTTCTATTGTCTATTGTCAGCTTGAGCGCAGGCAAAGCTAGTATTCTGCTAGTGGGATGTAAGGTATTTTTTATCTGAGTTCATTTGTGTTATTTCTTGATGTTGGGTGATCTGCTTATACAATTTGTAACAAATGCCTAATAAAGGTTTTTTTATTTGATAGGTTTTCAGTATGATTTAAACATTTTACATTTTATATCTGTTATTAAAGTTTATTGTTTTATTCTGTTGTTTTTATATTGTTACTTGTTTTGGGTCTTGAGATCCTCAGAGTAGAGGTGGGTATATAATTTTGCTTTTAAATAATGCCTCTTTACACATTACAAAGTCCTCATGTTTGTAAGGAAGAGGTGGTGAAGTTTGCTGACTGATTTTTTTCTTGTTAAAGGGGCTCATGAGTGCTCCCGTGCCTATAGAAGAGATCACGCAGCACTCAAAGAAATAATTTTAAAAAATATTAAAGATCACAGAATTGCATGAGGATGGAGTTTTTTTCTCACCATCTGTGATATCATGGCTATTATCCAGTATGATATGTAGCAGTGACATTCACATTTCAGCCATCAATCAAAATAGCTGTGAGCCTGTGTGGTGTAGTGGTTAAGAGCGGTGGTTTGGAGCAGTGGACTCTAATCTGGAGAATCAGGTTTGATTCCCCACTCCTCCACGTGAGCAGTGGACGCTAATCTGGTGAACTAGGTTGGTTTCCCCACTCCTACACATGAAGCCAGCTGGGTGACCTTGGGCTAGTCACAGTTCTCTCAGAACTCTCTCAGCACCTGTTGTGGGGAGGAGAAGGGAAGGTGATTATAAGCCAGTTTGATTCTTCATTAAGTGGTAGAGAAAGTCAGCATATAAAAATCAAGGAGAGTCCCTTGAAGCTACGCTGCAAATTTGGTGACTCTACCTCCAAAAATGCCCCCCCCCCCGGGATAATTTTAAAAGCACTTACTTTTGTTAGCCAAATTGCTCAGTTATAATTAATTAACTATGAGGTGTGGATATTAGCTTAAATAACTGGCAACAGGCATAACTATCAGGATCATAACTGATGTTTACGGGGAGTGCGTTAACCGTGACCCTTAAATAAAGACGATGAGACAATGATTTTGTTTAAGGCTTTTACTGACTTATATGTGCATTTAAACCCATTATCACACAAATAGCATGCAAGATTCTAAGATGAAAAGAGATTAAAATAGTAGCAAGATGCCAAAGTGGAAGGAGCCCCAGAAGATGCGTAATACTTGCCTGTCCTGAAGATAGGTCCTCTGATTTCGAGTGAAGAAGTAAGGGAGAGTGGGATGGGGAATCCTGTGGCTTGACCAGCAAGGCAAGGGGGGCATTGGGCTGCGCAAGACCCAAACCAAAGGAGGCAGAGGGAGACGGAGGGAACAAGAAGGATAGGTGCTAATAGCATGCTGTTCTCCTTGATATATCCTTTGGAGGGGGGGCGGAATATTCCAGTGGTTCCCAGTATCTTTAACAATAGGTTGATGGCTCCTAATGGCCAGTTTCGGGGGGGCGGGCAAAGGGGCAATTTAGGAAATCTATTCATTGCTTGGCACATTCCTGGAGTTCCAGGATCCTCCGTTGCAACAAAGGAATGCTCTCATGGCACTTAGGTGCGATCTGGATGCTTTGTCTTTCCCAGGAGGTTCCGCACATTCGGAGGGGGGGTGGAAACTGTGTACGTGCTTGAGTGACTGTATCATCATGGAGGCTAGCTGGTCTCTTGAAAAGCCAGCCACAGGAGGAAAATGGATTCCCTTCGGCTCCCTGTGTCGTCGACCTTGGCCAGGGGAGCCTTCTGTCAGGCAGCGCATGTGGGCTTCTTCCCGGGGCTGCCTTTTAATGTGTTGTTAGGTGAGGGGACGGACAAGGTGTATTGATCCCCTGTGACACGGTCCATAGCTGGGATGTGCACTTTTCATAGTCTGAAATGGCCGCTTCCTCTCCAAAGAATTGTGGGAAAACTCAGTTTCCCATGAATGCTTGCAATGGGCCTACATTCATGGAAAACTGCGTTTTCCCATGACTCTTGGGTATGGATGCAGCCATTACAGACTGTGAAAAGTAAGTACTTTAAAAGTTCTCCCAGGGGTGGGGCATTTTCTGAGGTAGAGTCACCAAATTTGCAGCTTAGATTCAAGGGACTCTCCTTGAATTAACCCAAAGTTTGGTAAAATTTGGGACAGGGGGTCCAATTTTATGGGATCCTGAAGGCGTCGCCCCCTCCTAGAGATGCATTGTAAACTTGACAATGCTTATTTATGGAGGAGTGGGGGTGACCCCTTCTGGACCCCATAAAATTTGGCCCCCGTACCCAATCTTCATCAAACTTTGGGGTTCGTGCAAGGAGAGTCCCTTAAAGCTGCCCTGTAAATTTGGGAACACTACCTTCAAAAATGCCTCCCCAAGAGCTCATTTTTAAAATTCCCATAGGGAAAAGCCTGGGGAAAGCCAAAGCTGAAAAAAGCCGAATACCTATTTGGCTGATTCAGTGATTGGCTATCCGGCTTCGGCTTTATTCCCAGTTTTAATATTCGGCTTTAATTAAATGTGAAAGAAGCCGAAAAGGCCTTTTTAGGGTTTATTTTCAGTTCAGATTTATCGATATGCACAACCCTGCATACCTGTTGCTCATGTAAAAAAGCCCAGTGAGGGCACTCTTTGTTTCAACTTATATAAAGTTGTACAGTTACTTAGGTTCTTTGCAGTCCTTCATACTAGACCTTGAATAATCTGTTCTTTGCCAGCCATCTTTTAAGTTTCCAGCCATATTTCATTGTATCTGAACTCTGATTATTTGCATGTTTCAGTTGCCATTTCTTTTATGAACCTTCAGCACATTGTTCATGAAATCTTCATTTACCCTGCTTGTTTGCAATTAAAATGTTGACCTTTACTCTTTGCAAATAATTACCATTTTCATAGTATTCCTCATATCCGCTCATTTGCTACGATTGCGATTACTGTAGAAATGTTAATTACTTGCAAGTGTTAAATGTCACCATTATAATGGAAACCCTGTACGTCCCTCAGTCAAGGTACAATCATGAAAAAACATGTTGTGCTGTATATTATTCCTGAAGTGAGACCATTCCCCTTTACCTGTTATTTTGTTACATTGTTTATTGCAATATCTTGTTTTCACTGAGATGGTAAACTGAGGGCTGGGTTCTGCAACTTCAAACGGCAGATGACCAAATGCTTCTCTATACAAAACATTCCTTCCAATGAAGAGGTAGGGAGAAGAGTTCCAGCTTGCCCTTGCCACTAAAATACTAGCCGTGTCATAATCTATTTCATGGGAAAACATTTCAGCATGTGAACCCCCAACTGCAGTCAGAAGTGATACAGCCTAGAAACAGGTTTTATCACCTGCATAAATAAGGCCAAAGTATCCGTATTCCTATTTATCTCAAAGATTCCTTACTTAAAAAAAATGAAAGCTGAAAATTCAGAGAACCTGTTACATGAACGCATGAAGCTGCCTTATACTGAATCAGACCCTCGGTCCATCAAAGTCAGTATTGTCTACTCAGACCGGCAGCGGCTTTCCACAGTCTCAGGCAAAAGGTCTTTCACATCACCTACCTGCCTAGTCCCTTTAACTGGAGAAGCCGGGTATTGAACCTGGGACCTTCTGCATGCCAAGCAGATGCTCTACAACTGAGCCACAGCCCCTCCCCTACATATATTGTTACAACATTATATCAGTGCAACCATACTCAACTGCTGATTTTTAAATGAAAAAGCCCCAGTGGCTCAGGTGAGGAGAGACAACTAATGCTAGGTGACTGGAGCAGGGAAACCTGCTCTGTTGCTGCTGCACTGTATTGGCAGCTGCATCAACAATGGGGAAGCCACGCAAGCCTGCATCCACCACTCAGGCAAACATCCATGTGCTGGAATAATGGCCAGACTTTCTGAATGGTATTAGTTAATAGTAACTATATTCACAAATGAGAAATGGCTCAGGTTTTGATTGACTAATATCCAAATGCACATCTTTATTCTGATCTCGTTGCCGCTGCTGTCATGAGTGCCCAGCCAGCCCCAGCCATGCTGGAGCACCTGCTGCTCTGGTGAGCACCCAGCTGGCCCCTGCCACTCTGGAGCAGCTACCACCATGGTGAACCTGCTCATCCCCCTTTCTCCCTCTGTTGGGGAGGGGAACTGGGAACGAGCTGGGGGCCCCTGCTTGAAGAGTGTTAGTGTCTGTGTAATAATCTGCCTGTTTAAAAATATGCAGGTTGAGCCAGCTATTGTGCTGTAGACCACTCCAAGCTGTGGCTGGAGAAAAAACTTTTAAATTTCAGCAACATTGGTTGTGTTGTTATGTCATTGCAGGCAACCCAGTAAGTGACATAAGTAGCTCCAGGAATCACTGGAAACTCTATAGTAAAACTATAGTATTTCCAGCAATTCCTAGAGCTACCGTATGTCACTTCTGGGTTTTCCTTAGAAGTGACATAACAACACAGCCCACATTACCCCCTAGGGTTGCCAGGTTCCCCCTCCTCCCAGTCACCAGCCGGGGGTGGGGAGTTAGGGGTGCCAAATTCTTGTTGGGAAACTCCTGGAGATTTGGGGATTGAGCCTAGGGAGGACAGGGATCTCAGTGGGGTAGAATGCCATAGAGTCCACCCTCCAAAGCATTCATTTTCTCCAGGGGAACTGATCTTTGTAGTATGGACATGAGCTGTAATTCTGGAGGATCCCCAGGTCCCACCTGGAGGCTGGCAGCCATATCATCCTCATGTCCTCACCCCTTAACTCTCCCACCAATTGCCAGATATGGTCTGGCAGCCCTAGATTCTCAGCAAGATCAGACCATTATCCCAAAATCTAGAACTCAAACTTCTGTGTTTCCAGCTCCCCTGATACTAGATCTAAACAAATTAGCTCCAGTTACCTCTAAAAAAGGTAAAGGTCCCCTGTGCAAGCACCGAGTCATTCCTGACCCATGGGGTGACGTCACATCCCGACGTTTTCTAGGCAGACTTTGTTTGCGGGGTGGTTTGCCAGTGCCTTCCCCAGTCATCTTCCCTTTACCCCCAGCAAGCTGGGTACTCATTTCACTGACCTCGGAAGGATGGAAGGCTGAGTCAACCTTGAGCCGGCTACCTGAAACCAACTTCCGTTGGGATCGAACTCAGGTCGTGAGCAGAGCTTTTGACTGCAGTACTGCAGCTTAACACTCTGCGCCACGGGGCCCTCCAGTTACCTCTAACTCTACAGAAATTTAGGAAAGTTCTAACGTGGGTTTAGATAAAGAGAAACCTTAACACTAATTAGGGAGGTGTATATTGTTTATCATAGGTTACTAGACTATACAAAAAAGGTATCTCTTTTTTGGCTGAACTGATTTAACAGTATTATTTCTGAAAAGGGGGGGCATTCTCCGTTAAGGTTACCAGCTCCAGGTATTGGAAAATACCTGGAGATTTGGGGGATGGAGCCTGAGGAGGACTGGGTTTGGAGAGGGAAGGGACTTCAGTGGGGTATAATGCCATACAGTCTGCCTTCCAAAATGGCCATTTTCTCCAGGTGAACTGATCTGTGTTGCTTGGAGATCAGTTGTAATCCCAGGAGATCTCCAGCCACCGCTTGGAGGTTAGCAATCCTATTCTCCATATGAAAACTAAGATCCCATTTCAGAAAAGGTTAGTAGGACTTTAGAAAGTCAAATCTTCTGAAACTTTAGAATTTTAATTCCAGAATTCTCAGAGATATTGTGTCATTGGGAATAACGTTCTCAGCAGATAGATGTATTGCATTCTTGGAATTAAAATTCTAAACTAGGCAGGGAGATGTAATTTATTATGTCATGGATCAGCCTTCAGGAAAGGAGCTAACAAATTATCCTGCTCCTTGTAAGGCGTGCCAATTTGCCTCTGGAACCACTGCAATTATCTATTTCCTGATGTGTATATTAGGGTCAAAATATATACTCACGTAGCCACTCATACGTTACTGCAGATCCTTTCAGACATCTAATAGCCACACTGTTGATTGGTGGTCCTGGATGGTTTGGATTCTTGTTCATGTCGGAAATATCCATAAAGATCAGTGAGGACCTGATGACTATTGTGATGTGCACCTATATCAAATGCAAGCTTGGACACCACTTGCTGAAGAAGGGCATTTCTATTTATTGACTTCATTTATACACTGCCTTTCTCCCCAACAGAGAGCCAAAACAACATACATCATACATCATTCTCCTCTCCTCCTCTTTATTCTCACAACAACCTTGTATAGGGTTGCAGGTCTCCTACTATGACGCTGACAACCCCTGCATGCAACTGTCACTCTGTCAACTAGTGGGAGAAAAATGAAGAAAATAATTGCCATCAGTGCAATGGCATTACTTTACTTCTGAGGTGTTGCCTATTGGCTAACAGAGGACAATCTAGAAGTGACATCATGCCTCTCTAGAAACATCTTACCATAGAGTTTCCAGCGATTCCTAGAGAGTTGAGGTGTTACTTCTGGGTTTTTCCTCAAAGTGACATAACACCATTGTGCTGATGTTACACCCATGTCCCTGACACACACACCCCAGACTCTTACCAGTTGCCAGTTGGTAACCCTACCTGTGAGTTAGATAAGGCTGAGAATGTATGACTGGCCCAAGGTTACCCAGCAAGCCTCCATGGCAGAGTAGGGATTTGAACTTGGGTCTCCCAGATCCTAGACACTTCAGCCACTATACCACACTGGCTTTATATGTAACTGTGGTAGTTTCTTCACAGGATATATATTTCTTAATCAGAAAGGAAACATGAATATTGAGTCATGCAAACTTCTTCATGTTGGTATTGTACTTACTGCCACCCTATTATTATTTAGGCATAGGAAGTAGCACACTATGTCATAGAATACATACAAGGCATACATCCTGCATCAGGCCTTGTCAAATTGTCTGTGACTTAAGAAACAGTCCCAAAATTTATGAGCCGGTCTCATTTTTCAGCCTTCACAGTTTTGTATTTCAATGACCATATTTTCTAATTATTGCCACCACAAAACCTAATCCTAACCTATTCAGACTTTCTTGTTATTGTATTAAAGCTATGACAAAAGAGTTGTAGTGCAGGGGAGAGCAGACTTAATTTTTTTAAAGAGGTTTTGGAGCTACCATTCACAAACAGGAAGCTCAGTGGGTAAAGCCGGTCACAAAATGGCAGTTTGTACAAAAATTATAGTGTTTCATATCAGGTCAGCAGTACTCAAGTGGAGAAACCTTTTCTCTGCCTTTTCCCAAGGCAAATCACCACCACCATTGTTTGTTTGTGTGTATGTGTGTGTTTGTGTGTGTGTTTATTTCCACGTGCAAAAGAGGAAGAAGACAAGTGGAGGATGAGTGTGCTAATTCTGTCATTTCTCCATAGACCAAAGGTGTGTGCCTGTGTGTGCATTAAAGAGAAAAAGAAGAAAAGCTTTTGTGGTAATTTTTAAAGGGCAGGATAAGAAAGCAGCATTGGAGGAGGGAAAGAGGTACTTTTAAGTGATTGGAGTGTGAGTGGTATCTCCAAAGTGACCTTCTCTCTCCCCCCACCCTGGTTGTACTGTTTAATTAAATACGGGGTAAGTCTGGCTGTCATCAATAACAAGCTAACATCTAACCCTAATCGAACTTCCTCCCAGTTTCTCATAATTTCGTCACTGCTTTAAAAAGCTCCATTTACTTGAAAATTGGAGTCAGTATAGAAAACAAGTGGTTATGAAATGAATTAGTCTACCACCATGGAATGTTGTGAAGTTAAGATATAATCAAAAAATGACACGAATTTCATTTACATGCATTTTTATGTCATACAACAAAACATTTTCTGATGTCAAATGATAAATAAGGCTTGTATTTCTGAGAATTATTGATAAAATAACTGCTGAAAATACTAGGTGCCGCAAAGTAATTTCTAGGTTCTGTGGCACCCTGGCATTTGGGATTTTTCAAGTCCTATAATAAAGGTCACACAGGTAGTACATACTGTTTAGGAAATAAAGTCATGGCTTAAAAAAAATTATCACACTTACCAGAAATATTTCTTTATAGATTAATCTGGACATTGAATTGGAAGAAAACCTGCGTTTAGCTCAAGAATATCAGATGCTCCAGATATGCTATCTAAATAACAAGGACAAGCTTATGGACCTTTGTAACAATAAAGTCAGGGCTGATGCAGCATTAAAAGATAAACAGCAGGTAAAGTAGCATATATGATCAATTGCCTGAATATTTACGTCTTAAAATGTATTTAGTAATTATACTACTTATTGTTCAATCCTGAAAGGAGGGCCAAAACTCGATAGGAGCTGGCATGACCCCACGCCAGTGTCCATGCCACTTTACCACGGTGCAAAGTGACATGGATGCTGGTGCAGGGGCAAACATGTTGGCGCCGGGGAGCCATGGAGCTGCGCCGGCCTCCACCCCGATCGCTGCCATGCTGGCAGGGAAATCCCAGAAGGGAAAGCCCGTGCTGGCGGGGGGGGGGGGCATTTCCAGGGGTAGAGCTGAAGTTAGTCAGCTTCCACACCCCTTTCGCCCCCTTGCACTGCGGCACTCCAAAAATACGTGGCGTACCCTCGCTAAGCCCTATGGGGGATTTTCAGCTATTTATTATTTTATTTTATTTTTACATTCCTTTTGTATCTGGGAAGCCTCTGTGGAGGTGGCACACCTGCACTGTTCACAGCTGCTCCCTAACTGCCCCCTCCAGGAATGGGCTGTAAATTTACTAAGAAATCAACCATGAAATGCATGGATAACTTGAATTTTTTTTATATATTCTCTTTATTGCATGAGCACGTGCATGTTCCTTTTTTTCTTTCACAAAACTACTGTTATTTTTCATTATTCTCAGTCTTATATGAGTTTTATTTCTTTATTATATTCACTATTTTTTTCCAATGAGAAACATTTTTCCAGGTGTAACCCCCTCCCTCCATTTCAGATGAAATTCTCAGAGAAGAAATTCCCCCCTCACCCAAATGATGCTCCCTGTCATATTTCACACAACAGGAAAAATTATCCTTGTTTTATAGGAAATCATTTTATCTATATGTTAGGTGAAGGCAGATGTTTGACAAGCTAAGAAAACAATAAATGCAAATTATATGTAATAGTTTAGGGCTCCTTGTGTCCATTCGCCCATCCATTCATATCTAAAGTGGGGTTATTGCTTTTGTTTTTACACAAAAGGCATTATGGAGCTAAACTGTCCTGCACTTTACCTTGCGGGTGTTTTATTTATGAATGGGAGGTTATCTGCCTTTTTCCATCCTGGGACTAACAGCAGCTAGGAGGGGCACTTTCTTGCGAGAGGGGAAAGTATAGACTTCATGCAACTGCTTTTAAGAAACAGTAAGGACTACAACAGTAAGCTATAACACTAATCTCTTTGCATTTCTTCTGGTTTGGCCCTTGTGTGAATGTTACTTATTGCAAAGCAGTTACATTAAAACAGCATTGCAGACACTACCTGGTATTTATGAGTGTGAAAGCGAGGGCTCCAGGCAGCTTACCTGGAGCCCCTTTTGCTGGGCTGGGAGGAGAGGGCACCAGGAGGAAACTGGAGTGGCGTGCGAGCTGTTGGAGGCGGCTGGGGAAAAAGTCGCTCTTCACCCAGCCGCACAGCTGAGAGGTGGCAGAACTGCCACCCAATGGGAGAGTCCCGGGTAGGCTCAAACAAGCCTATCAGGAGGCTGGGAGGGGGGAGGAAGGAGGAGGAGGTCGGACGCTGAGGGAGAGTTTTCCCTCAGGTCCGTCCTCTGGGAATAAAAAAGGTGCTGCTGTGACCAAAGCGGCAGTAAAACAATCACAAGATAGAACTGCAGAAGAAAAGTGTTGTGTGATGGAAGGATGAAGCTCCCTCTGCTGTTTACCACTTCGCCACTATAACTTAGGTCTTACACACACACGTTTTGCACTGTGACCCAGCTTCACACTCCCAGGTCTCATGTCAAACATAGTCCTCAATCTAGTAACATGTGGGTTACAGAATGAATAGCTTTAAAAGGATCTGCTGGCTCTGATTACTCTGCAGTATCTTCATCATTTTTTAAAAAAAATTGCTTTATGAACTTGGGGTTTCAAAACAGTCTTGTGATGCAACTGGAGGAAAATGACATAAAAATCATAGAAAATGTCAGAAAATTACATTGTAGAAGTATATGTACATATGTTCCAAAAAGAATTTCCTAGATCACAATTTCCTTTGATTTTTTAAAGGATTGCTGTTTGTAATGCACCTAGGATGCTAAGGGCTGCCAAAGCTTTTAATAAGATTAAACTGCATGTGGATATCACTACTTCATAACTGTAAAAATCAATTAAAATTGATCAGCAAAGGAAGTAAATATGTAACAGGCCAACAATGTGAACATCATCTAAATAGGAGTTTTCCAAAATTATCCTTTATGTTTGCAAATCTATATATAGAAGATGATTTTATATATCATAAGTTGCTTAGTCTATCGTTCTGTGTCACTTAGTCATGTGACTGACTATAAGAAGTGCTTGGAATGATTAGTTTTGAAAAACTAACCTGGGAATTTAAGGAAATATCTGGATTTAAGTATGTCTTACTGATATTCATCAGAGGATATGTAATCAAAGAGAGCATAGTTCTGCAGGGATGTAAACTGGACAGTTAGCTGAGATACTATTTTGATAACGCAGCCCATTATAAATACAAACTCAGCACATAAAAATATTTGTACTAATTACAGTAGAACAAGAAAAGGTTGGTTATATACTGCTCCTATTAAAAGGTGTATTTTTCTTCAGATTTTTACTAATAAGTGACTTACAACTGCAACAGAAAATCAATTTTGTGGGAGTATCACTATAATGATTTTTGTAGTTGCTGTACTGCACATATACATCACAGTGACATGAATGTTCAGGAAGAAAATCACTCTCGTGTTCACCCTTTCCAAGTACACAGAGTTTTCTTCTTGAAAAAGAGATGGTCAGAATCAGCTTCTATTTTTATTTTGTAGAAGAAGAAATTCAAGATGAATTTTAGACTAGACAAACAGATTTCTCACAGTTTGTGCTCAGTTGTAGTACAAAACTGTTTTGTATTCTCAGTAAGTTGATATAAGATCAATCAGGTTCATTCATTGGTCATTATTGCGGCTTTGCACTGTGGAAATCAAAGCAAGAGCATTCTGTTTGTCATCCTCCATGATTCAGCCTCTGAGCAGAAGGGAGTTCTTGTTTTTCTAGATTGCTTTACTGCAGCAGTGCAGCTTTTGGCAGATTCTAGATTCACTTCACTGTTGGTCCCATTTTCATAACTGGTGCATGGCATGGCACAGAAGAAGCGGCCTCTTGCCTTCTTGCTCCAGTATAGAAATGGAGGAACAGGTTTATAGAGAGCAATTAACATGGTAACTTCATAATGGAAGAAAGTGGATGAAAATGAGGATGAGAGGAAGAAAGTTGTAGATCCAGTTGTGAACAAAGAATGAGACAGGGAGGAATGTAAGCCAGGAACCAAATGATAGTGGAGAAAAGATTACCAATCCAGTCTCGGTAGAAATTATTATATCAGTTCTGATCGCATTCTGGCACATACGTTATATGAATTTGGAAATATTTTGTTTGCTTTCTCCTTGCTAGTATTTTCAGAGTGGTGGACTTACTATTGCAGTAAAACATATGTAGGGTCAATTCGAGCTGAATAGTTATTAGAAACCATGATAACAAAAGTCATTACACTGCAGTTCAGTTTTGATAGTAAAATTTCTGCAACATTATCACAAATCCTCATGCATTAGTGCAATGATCCTTACTATAGTTTCATATTAGAATCAAAAGACTGTGCTGGCATGCTTGGTAGAAAAAAAAATCTTGCAAGTTGAGAGACCCATTCCAGCTTTTGCATTTTACACAGTTTTGTTCCTATTACACTTAACAATTCTCATTTAAATCTCCCATATTTAAATCATAGCCATTTTCAGTCAATTTCCCCGTTAACTAAAATTTGGTTGTACATAACAACACTGTGCTTTGTGTCTCCTTTGGGTGTGTTAATCACTGCTAAAGCTATGCTCCTATCATGTCTTGTCCAACCACTTAAGTGTTAATATATATCAACTAAAGGCTTATTTTAATGCTGGAAATATTCTTTCATGGATACTGATACTCAAGATTTTCACAGTTCCCTTCCGATAAAGAAATGTCCATATTAGTTGACTATTTTATTTATTTACTTTATTTATAGTCCACCTTTCTTGCTATGACTCAAAGCAAAAATTTAGCAATGCAATAGGAACATAATATATTACATTATAGAAATATAAGACATATAATAAGCATGGTAATAAGATTGGGTTACAAAGTTAGAAAACAATTCAATAAAAACAGTATGAGACCTGAAATGCAAAAACTGGATTACAAAAATTAGAAAGCAATGCAACAAAAACAAGAAATGAGTACAATAAACAGTGCCATATACTACGGCCCTATTCCCTGTATAAAAAATGTCCTCCTGAACAATTCCATTAACAATACAAGTGTTGGAGCCTTCCTGGCTTTAAGAAGGCAATTCGACAAAGTGGGAGCCACAACAGAGAATGCTCTGGTATGGGCAGCTGATCTTAGCCATTTGCAAGGTGGCACCTTCAGGAGACTTTGTTCAGATGACTGCTGCTGTTGCTTCTTTTAGAATTGCCAACTATTGGCTGGCAGTGGCTGGCAAATGGTAGGAGAGGGGGTGGCAGAGAGGGAAGGGGTAGCAGAGATGGTGGAATGACATCACATCACTTCCAGCATAAACCAGAAATAGGGTTGCCAGCTCTGGGTTGGGAAATATCTGGAGATTTTGGGGGTAGAACCTGAGGAGGGTAGAGTTTGGGGAGGGGAGGGACTTCAGTGGAGTATAATGCCATAGAGTCCACCTTCCAAAGCAGCCATTTTCTCCAGGTGAGAAACTGGAGATCAGTTGTAATAGCAGGAGATCTCCAGCCACTACCTGGAGGTTAATCCAAAAATACAGCACAGAAGCTCACATATTTTTGTTGTAGCCAAGTATATATTATAAGCAACCAAATAAACAATTCCCAACAATAAGCAATAAACTATACAACAAATTCCAACTATGATACAAATAACAAAAATCCATTCACTTCACATTAAATACGACCGCCAGCAAGGGCAGGTAAGTTTTGATCAACAGTCCATATGTTAACCGTTCCAACAGTTCCAATACTTTACAGACGTGATGAACACCGATGATGGTCTTGGATAAATCCCAAATTCAATTGGAAATTGTTGAGCAGGGCAAAGATCACAAGGACATGTTTTCCGGATTTTTAGACACATTTCATGTATATTTCATCAGCTTGTAAATCTTCCATTAATAGTCCTTTAAAGTCCTAGGCAGGTTTCCAACTGCTTTCCTGCTATTACACCTGATCTCTAGCCAATAGAGGTCAGTTCACCTAGAAAAATGGCCATTTTGGCAATTGCATCAAAGTTTCTCCCATCCCCTTCTCAGGCTCCTCCCCCAAAATCTCCAGATATTTCCCAACCTGGCAACCCTACCTACCACCCTGCTGAGTGGCATCAGGGACCCCAGATAGAGGCTGGTAGGTCTCCTGTGTAGCAGGAGATCTGGTAAACCTACGTCTTTAGATATGTGGGTCCTAGGCAATGAAGGGCTTTGTAGGTGATAGTCAATCAATTGAACCAGGGAACTAATTAGTAACCAATGAAGCAACTGCAGAACCAGTGTAAGAAATGCAAGATATACTATAAAAGCCACCAAATTGAAATAAAAATGTACATTAGTCAACAACCAAGCTGTAAATGGAAATAGGAAGCCTTGTGTTTATATTTTCTCACAGCCAGTACAGCAGAGAAAATAATAAGATCAGACCAAACCTTTAAAATTGTTGGTATATAGTTTTCTGAAATATCTTTAGAAAGCTTAACAGGTAGACCTGGCTCCAAATATTTCTTAGATCTTTCTTGAAAAAAAGACTAAAATTAACTGGCCTAGAGATTATCTTTAGAAACAATGCTTTTCTTTCTTGAATAGAGATATAACATGGTACCTTTGTATTTTTTTTACTTATTTCCAAGATTTGTATAAAGCACTTTTCAGCCAGAAACACATCCACAATATTGGGTATTTAGTTTATTGAAGTGTTCTTAATGTGTGTGAATCACAGTGTTAAAGTGACAAAATGTAAAAGGCTATTTAATGGTAGAGTCCTAAGCAGAGTTACAACTTTCTAAGACCACTGACTTCAATGGAATGGTATAATGTTACTTAGGAGTGCACTGTAAAAAAGGCAGGGAAGGTGATGGTTGTCAAAACACATACAACTCTGAAAAAATGTAACTATATATTTATTGAGAGACCAAGAAATGCATTGAGTGTTTTCCACAGGAGTCTCTGCAAGTATATTTGTTTTATTTACAATATTTTTATGCTACCTTTCCACCCAGTTCAGATTCCCCAAGGCAGGGGACAGTCAAACAATCTCAGTTCAATTACTGCTGCCTACCTGAATGATGTGTAGAGTGTAGGGTTGCCAGCCTCTGGGTAGTGCCTGGAAATCTCCCAGTATTATAACGGATCTCCAGACTACAGAGATCAGTTCCCTTGGAGAAAAGGGCTGCTTTAGAGGGTGGGTTTTGTGGCTTTGTATCCTGCTGAGGTCCCTCCCCTCCCCAAACCCTGCCCTCCCTTGGCTCCACCCCCAAAATCTCCAGGTCTTTCCCAACCCAGAGCTGGCAACTCGAGTGTGGCCAGTTGTTCTATACCTGGAGCTTGCCTCCAGTTTGCTGCAGCTCTGTTAACAGGAGCCAGAGTGAGGCATTTGTGCTGCCTTTCCCTGTTTTCCAAGAACAGAGCTGGGAAAAGATAAATATGTCAACAATTATATATATTACAAATCTAAGCACTGACATATAAAATATATAAATATTTTGGGCTACTGATATGAATATATAGGAAACCGTGGATTAAACAAACCAGGAGCAGATATCCTGCACCAAGAGCTCCACTGGACATTTATCATGATATGGAGTGCCCCGTAGAAACATTAATAAACTTAAAATCAGGACACCGGAAGAAAAAAATTATTGTGAAGTTATTTTGGTCTTTGCTGTGGATACATATAAATGTGAAGATATGGGGGTCAGGAACACCAGCACTACCTTCTGCATGTGTACTTAGAAAGAAATAGTACTTTGTTTATTGGGGCTTACTTCCATGTATGTGCAGCTAGGACTGCATCCTTAGCCTTTTCAATGAAATCCTGTCAATACACATTCAGGGTTCTAACATATGCTGTCCGGCAATGCAGAAGAATTGTAGGAACCAATATCAAGCCTCAGGTCTTACTTTGCCAGCCCCTGAAACATATGAAAAAGTGAAAAGGACCACACTGAAAGGAATATTGGTTATACTTGCTGTGATTGAGGACCCTCCATTTTGAATTATCAGAAGGGTAGGTTCAAGTCACAGCAACTTTTCATGATCTTACAGACCGGTGCTTGCAAGAAATTTGTCAGTATGCTTCTGGCAGCACCCA
This sequence comes from Euleptes europaea, assembly GCF_029931775.1. Taxonomy (NCBI): domain Eukaryota; kingdom Metazoa; phylum Chordata; class Lepidosauria; order Squamata; family Sphaerodactylidae; genus Euleptes; species Euleptes europaea. The sequence goes on from NC_079319.1 coordinate 47,440,340, forward strand.
TATATCAAGAATGTAGAACCATATGGACAGTCTTGGATGAGATTGAAATCTGGCATGTTTAAACTGCAGGAATATATAAAAATATGGTATCCTAGTCAGTTTCTGATTAAAGTATTCACTTGACTGGAGAAGTTGCTCTGAAATGGATAGTCATTGGGCTCTTACAACTATAGGAAAACTTATACACACTTCATACCTGATTGACATGCAGAGGTTTCATAGATGATGAAGATGGCATGGTCTGAAGACTTACATGATGACAGTGTGCTTGCTTGATATGATTTCAGATATGTTGTTCTCCGAGTGACAGGGAGAGAGAATATGTGTACTGGAATCAATAGATTGCACTGACAGGATGTTGCTATTAGATATTTATCTGTGTTCTTTATTATGATCCTTTAAATCTCTCTCAAGAAGGATGTAAGAATCTTATGCTTAATTCATCCTCTTTCCAATCTGTACAGTTTGGAGGAATAATATTTCCTACACAAGGAAGGGACAGAGCAACAAGACATTAAAGAATGAATAAACTGCAGAACTAACAAATGTCTTGGTACATTGGTGATAGATCATGATGTTGGGTATATTGACATTAAACATTTATTCATATCCTGATCCTAAACCCAATGTATGCATGCAGTTCCCATGGATATTTTTAATATTTTTAGGATATTAGACTACAATCCTGTGCCTAGTTGCACAGACCTATATCTGATGACCTATGATCCCTCATGATGCACAGTGAAAACAGTTGATTACAATATTGTAGTCTGGATGTTTTCTTTGCAGTTTGTACTTGGAATATATCTGAGATTGTCCACTTCACTCTCCAAAAGTGGTAGAGCCCACTTCCAGATTTCTTTATATGCAAGACAGTAGTTTTATGAAGTTAGTACTAACCTTCCCATAAGAGGATTTGTTTATTTTTGAACAAATATATGCTACGTCTACACCAGGCAGTATTTTACAACCACCTGAATGCCTTATGCTAGTGGTCGGCAAACTCATTAGTCAACAGAGCCAAATATCAACAGTACAACGACTGAGATTTCTTTTGAGAGCCAAATTTCTTAAACTATATAGGTAGGTACACTGTTTATTAACTTAATAAACTTTAAATAAAGTTTTAAGTCTTAATTAAACTATAGGTTAAAACTTGATATCATACTTGATAATGATCTTATTTATTGATAAAAATTAAATTGTAAGTAAGGTATCCATAAAATTAAATCATGACAATGACTGACAAACACTTAATGTGAACAATGGCCTTCCATCTTCCGTCCCCCACTGACCTCTCGGCGGCCGCCCTGGCGCATCCCGGCCACCTCGGCCTCCTGCGCTCGCCTCTCGGCCTCCTCCTCCTCGCCTCCGCCTGGGCTCTTTCCTCCCTTCCCTCCCCGGCTGGCCTGCTGTCCGCCCCCCCACCCAGCGCCCGAGGAGGAGGAGGAGGAGGAAGAAGAGGAGGAGGAAGGTGGAGGGGTGTCCTCCCCCTCCCCTCTCGCTGGCGTTCTCCAGTGGCGGAAGGGAAGGGCAGGCCACGAGGGCGACACGTTGGAGCTTGCAGGTGAGGAAGGTGGGGGAGGGTGTGTGTGTGCTGGATTGGCGCCTCCCTCCCTCTCCCCGGTGCTTGGGCCAGCAAGTTGCAAAGATCCACCCCCCCCCAGGCATGGCTGCGGCGGTGGCTCTGGGCTGGCGGAAAGGCGGAGAACTTTTGCGGGACTTCTGCGTGCATGCAGAGCCCTGCCGGGGCAGGGAAGGGATGCCAGGCTCTCCTCCGCCGTGACATGCAGCCCCAATCCTCTGCCGAAGGAAGCCAGCCCCCCCCCCTGCGCCCTCCGCACCCAGGGAAGGTGGCTTCTCTCGAGTGGGCGGCCTCGATCCTGCAGCCCAGAGCCACACTTAAGGGGCCAAAGAGCCGCATGCGGCTCTCGAGCCGCAGTTTGCCTACCCCTGCCTTATGCCTTTACCAAAAGAATTGATGGCCATGTATGGGTGAAAAATAAGCAAATCAAGAATGTAAATATGGAAGAGGGTGACAATTTCTGGCTTTTCTTTATGCAGCTCTGAAAAATTATTTATTTATTTAAGTTATTTATAGTTCGCCTTTCTCACCTGGACTCAAGGTGGATTACACAGAATGAGTCAATACAATCAACAAGATGGGACATTCAATAAACAATGAAATAGGATTTGAGTTGTAGAACCAACCAGAAGTCTAAAAACAAAGCTGAAGCAAGGCATAAGTGTTAACATGACACTTTAAATGATGCTAAATTACACAATATGAGCCAACTCACAGCAAACTACACAGTAGTACAGACCACAGTCCCCAATAATTTATCCAAGTAACACCTTTTGTATAGTGCTACTGTATTGCACTATACTAAGTGCAATACAGCCCTTCTAAGCCCACTGACTTCAATGGACTTAGAATGGCATAATGCTATTTAGGAGTGTGCTGTAAGAAAGGCCGCCTTCCTGACCTCCTCAGGAAGGCCATTACACAACATGGGGGCCGCAATAGAGAAGGCACATACGGGCAATTCTTGATTTCATCCATTTGCTAGTTGGCACCTGCAGAAGGCCCTGCTCAGATCAGTGAAGCTGTCATGGAGCATAGGGGGAAAGATGGTCTCACAAATATGAGAGTCCAAGGCCATAAAGGGCTTTGTATGTAATAGCCAATATTTTGAGCCCGGTAACTGACGGGAAGCCAGTGGAGTGACTGCAGAATGGGAGTAATATGCATGCTCCATCAAGCTCCTGATAACAGCCGAGCTGCAGCATTCTGCACCAACTGGAGTTTCCAAATTGATTTTGAGGGGAGACCAGTGTACAGTGCATTACAGTAGTCTAGTCTTGATGTCTCTGTGGCATGTATCCAGATGGCCAGATCAGCCTTCTCAAGGTAAGGGGCCATTTTTGAGCAAGGCTGAGTTGGAAGAAAGCCTTTTTTTGCAACTGCATTAACTTGCTTCTCCCGCAATGATGTTGAGTCCCTGAGGCTCTTAACTGAGTCAGCTAGGCTCAGCTTAACCCCATTGAAAGTGGGGAGCATAATGTCCTTCAAGACCTCCACCTTCCCAACCAGCATTACTTCTGTCTTGCCAGGATTTAGTTTCAGTTTGTTCACTCTTAACCATTTAACCACAGCAATTCAGGACCTCTGCCGCATCACAGCAGTTTAGGACCTCTGCTGCATCACCAGGCAATTTGGATAAGGATATATATAGCTGAATATAGTCAGCATATTGATGACAGCCACCCCTGAAACTACAAATGATTTGGCCTAACGGCTTTACATAAAGATTGAAGAGCATGGGGGATAAGTTTACACCCTGTGGGACACCACAGGATAGGTTTCACACTGATAAAAACTGGTCTTCAATGGCAATTTTTTTGTGTCCAGTTTGTGATGAATGATTTGAACCAATCCAACACACAAAGCTGTGGTGCAACTCATCTTAAATAGCAAGCCCAAGTTAACATGATTGCATTTTTCTATCTGAAATGTATGTTGTATGTTCTTTCTGATTTTCACAAGCTTCTTGACTCAAAAACATATTTTTGCCTCAGTGACCTTTCTGCAGATTGTGTTAATTCACGTGTTATATATCTACCTTTGCATATCTACCATCTTGGGAAATAGTAGCTACACAATTCCTGCCACAAAATTAAGATGTCCACATAGGTCAGTTTTATATTTGTCTGGTCCAGAAACATATATGAAATTCTGTGCATGGCTATTTTTTCATAGTGACTCTTGTGGAACTAGGATCAAATCTGCTGAACCTCACATAACTCACAGAATCTCAGTTCAGAAGTGTTTCAGCAAGTGTTTGTGATGTTTGATTATAATGCAAAAGCTGCCATTTTCCAGATGTTAAAGGTTGGGGGAACCCTCTACCTTCTTTCTGAACCTTTTAAGTGCCTTTTTGCAGCCATTGTTGTCCTGATCTTCTGCTGTCTTGGTGCCATTATTTTTACTTGAAGGAACATTGCTCACACTTTGTTTTTCAGCTTCATCGCTGTGAGCTGATCCACACCCTGGTGCACATTAAAAGGCTTTTTTCATAAGACATCTTGCTGTGTGCTAATGCACATAAACACCTGGCTTTAAAAACAATTGAGGAATTAAAAAAATCCTTTTTTAAGCCCATTGCTGTGTGCTAATGTGTATGATAATGCACATTAAAAATCCGTATAAAGTCTGCATGTAGACTTCACAACTGCTTGGATTTTTAAAAAGAAATTCTGGAAAATCCTTGGTAAACATTTTTGTATATTTCAAATCCCCTCTTCCCCCAAATGGTGAAATTTAGGCCACTATTCAGGAGTCATGAAAGTGTTCATACAACAGCTGGTTCTTAGGGCTGATACCTCCAACAGTGCTGTAAACTGCAGAGGGAGAATAGGGAGAATGAAATGCCTGAACTGAATACAGAACTCAACTCTCTAATCTTGTCATTGTCCCAAAAAGGCTATTAGTCATTGTCCCAAAAAGGTTATTAGCACAGCTGGCAGTGATTGCCATCTCTTCTACATTGGGCACACTATGTGGATATGCAGTGTGCATCTCTTGAACTACCGGATGTAGGATTCCCCTCCATGTACACACACACACAAACACTAAAAACATTTTCACGAAAGCAGATCCTCAAACAGAAGATCTCTTTCAATTTGCAAATCTTTTGTGCTTGTTCGAGGTATTTAGGATAGGTTTGTCGGAATGACAATTTACTAACTTAGCAAAACAGAGCCAGGATAAGAGACATGTCTGGCTAAAATTCTTCTCTCCAAAAAAAATTAACGCTTTGGTTAAAGATGCTGTCAAACTTTACCACCTGTGTTTTGAAATCAAGCTCTGCTACTGTTGTTAGGAATGTGCATATTGATATACCAAAATTTAAAAAAACCAAAGAATAACTTTTTGGTATTGGGGGGGGGGAGTGGATTTTAAACCGGTATAGGGAAAAGGCAGCAATAAAGGGAGCCAAAAAAGGGGATCCTGAATAATGTAGAATTTTTTGCTCTTGGCTTCAGAGAAGCGGGGGGGGGGGGTAGATTGCTTTTACATTCTGCCCCCCCTTCTCTGAACCCAAAGATGGTTGGTGGGGTGGATCGGAAAGATTCAGGTTTTTTTTGGTATTTTTCAGGTTTAGGTTTATTAATCCGAAATTCTTTGGAAAATCCTGGTTTTCCAGACTGAAAATTTCCAGGTTTGATAAACCCAAACCTTAAAAAATACTGGGGGGAGGGGGGAATTGGTGCACACCCCTAACTGTTGTTATTCTCAGAATTTTCCCCTGCGGTAATAATTGCACTGAATCAATTGTACATGTCTTATTCCACTGCAGATTTTATGCAGAAATTCGCAACAAATTTTTGGGCCCTATTTTGACAAAAAAGTCAAACTTTCCTGATTGTCTTAATGCTCTTTTCTTGCTGAATAATCACTCTCCTGCTATACTGGAGAAAGTAGCACAATTTCTGAGACTTGATATGAATGTTCGTCAGCAAGTTAAGTAGAGGGCTTTTATTAATTCCACCATCCTTTTCTTTAATTTGCTTTATCCTTGTCAGAAATGCTCAACTGCAATAATTCTATGCTACTATGCAGTCACCCCATGTTTCGATTTTATGCCAATAAAGGAGATTGTTGTTGTTATTCTCAGAAGCATTATGGGCAGACTTTTATTTACCCAAAAGCTTCTCACAATTTGTAACTCTAAAGCAGTCCTTTTTTAATTTGTTGTTGATGATTTTGATATCCTATCAAGTCTTGCCTTGCATGTGGTGGGAAATCTTCACTTTGGCTAACCAGAAGGATTATCTTTCTGTGAAGATATCTAGTTTGAGACCAAACTAGATCGTTCCTTGGAAAGTTGTGTCTGGGTTTCTCTGAGTAGACATGCATGGGGAAGTGAAAAAAGGAAAGGAAATCAAAGTTCCTTTTTCATCTGGCAGGAAATTTTTCTTTGCCTAGTCAGAGGGATTTCCCTATCTGTTGAGGTAGCTATTTAGATTACAGAGATGTGAGAGCTCAGATTGAGTTTGGATAATACAAATATTTAACAGTTTATCCTCAAATAACTTGGGTTGTCCATAGAGATCCAAGGGATCACCAATCTCAATTTTGGATTGAGAAATCCAGACCCCATTCCTTCTATTCTGATAAGTTATCATACTCAGTTGTCACCTGTAGTATTGCCTCATAATAAAAATGGCAAAGCTGAGCGTGGTAAAAACAGCATTTTAAAATTCAACACATTTAAATTCTGTAGGAAAAGGGGTTATTGATTAGACACCAAAAATGCTTCAAGAACAAAATGGCATCTGAAATCGTTATATTTCTTTGTAAGGGGCATGCTCAAGCATCTGCCAGGTTTGTTCATGTCTCGCTCACCAGTTGTAACCAGGGATTTCATCATTTGGTGTGCTGTTCAGATATGTCCATTTCACATGATTATGTAGCTTTCTTACATTATTACAGTGCTTTTTAACAGCATCTCTCCTGTCCTCCCCACCCCCCAATTATTAAAAGCACGTGGAAGAAATTCTGTTTAAATTAAGACTACTACCCAGGAGTCTCTTGGTGGTTCTCAGAACGACCTGCATTTTGGCATATGTTGGAAAGCTTAGTTCTGCTTGTCAACCTCCATCCAAAAGTGCATTTTAAAAATGTTTCTTGAAACTGGCACTGTTACACCACTGTACCATTTCCACCTGATGCCAGTAAAGAGAGGGGACAAGTGCTATAAGGTCACCAGTTACAGTGCTTTTTCACAACAGCCCCCATCTCCATCTACCGCTGCCTCCAATTTTAGAAGGCATAAAATTAAATGAGGGAAAGTCACATTCAAAGAAAATACAAAATGGATAACCAACTTATCATGAATTTGCTTCCCCTCTGGTTTACTCATGTGAATAGAAGTATAGCGCCATAATTTTGTTTGTTTGAGCTGATGTGGTATTATGCCATGACACAAGGATTATTGCCTAATAGAAATACCATAATGATATAATAGCATCAATTTCAATTTTTTAAAAATGGTGATCACAACAAACAGTTCAGAGATTGGCAACAGCTAAAGATGGCCCTGCCCTGCAGAATATGAAGCTACTGTTCAACATGAACTTCAGCAACCCCCACCATTAAGGCAATCCCATCAGGAGCTTGCCTCTTGTCTAACTGACTGAGTTGAGCAACATAAGGTTACTGGCGATCATGTTTGTGTTAAAATTCATGGCATGCCTAATGAGAATGAATTTTGCAACATTAACAACTATTTCTCTCTGAAATAAAATATTATATTTTTGGATAAGTTATCAAATAATGCTTAAGAAAAGTAACAACAGGTTGAACTGCTTCATACTCTGAACATTTTTCACTTCCAAAACACAGTTGAAATCCATTACGATGTCAGAGGTGATAATGTTACGCATTCATGCAAGTACTTTCATTAGTTCTACATTTGCATGCTGAGGTGCAGTTTCCCTTTTGTACAACTACAGTTGTTCAATCTGCATCCACTAGAGCATCCACATGTGATGAGTTCATCACAAGCATCCAAATACTGGAGAAGGTGACATGAACTTTGGAACAAGTTTTTCATTGCATTATGTCCGCCCCATTTTCTTTGATGTAAGTTTAGAATGATATAAATTGCTTGCCTCCACACCACTGAGTGATAATGTCCTCTTTTTGTGTGGACACTTCAGGGCATCACTTGTAGGAGGCAGTGCTTCAGGTAACTAACATTAGTCAAACAAAACTATTCTTGCCTTATCATGGCAGCATTCATTAGGCAGATTGTACACCTTACAGAGAAACATCTTTTCCTAGATTTTTAGTAAAACGAGGATCTGAGCATAATGCTTTGTAAACTGTTTTCTTGCTATGCCCAGCAATGTGGGAGATTATATCGCTGCCAGTGATAGCATGAAATGGGATTATGTCAGTCAGATATTCTATTGAATTGGACAGTTTGTCACATATGGTATGCACAGAGATATACCTAGGCTTCACTGATGTGCCCGATTTCACCCGCAACCTTTCACACGTCATTCTCCTGAAATGAACTACTAGAAGAATACAAACATCAGACAACAAGGTTGGCATTATCATGTGTACAGTGCAGAGTGCTTTTTATATTAGTCTCCTAATAACTGGCTACAATGCACTTGGATCCACAGTAGGACCAAAAAACTTCACTGTATCATTTCCTTTTCTTTGGGCCCTCCAGAAGCTCTGAATTGGCTCAAGTGCTTTAAGTTTTGTATCTTGTCCTTCCTTTGACAGATTCTGACCCGTATCTGTCAAATGTTTCATCGACCCTGTCAAAATGGTGTCCACTGAGAATAACCGATTTCATAAAATTATCAAGTCCTCTCACTGAAAGTGCTAGTCAGAGGGTTTTCCTATTGCCACCACACATTCTCCATCAATCACAGGACATGAAGTACACTCAAGAAAGACTAAGGATATTTTTTGACAAGACACTGCCAAAAGAATGTGCTTTCCCCCCTGAGGTTTCAATTCAGTTCTGCATGTGCAATTGATACTAGCATCAGTTCAAGTTGCATTTTTTTGAAGTTCTACTAGCCGTCCAGTTTTGTAGGCCATGATTATTTGACACAAGATATTTGCATGAACACACAATGCTGCCTTATACTGAATCAGACCCTTGGACCATGATCAGTATTGTCCACTCAGACTGGCATCAGCTCTCCAGGGTCTCAGGCTGAGGACTTTAACATCACCCTCTGCCTGATCCTTTTAACTGGAGATGCTGAGGGTTGAACCTGGGCCGTTCTGCATGCCAAGTAGATGCTCTACCACTGAGCCATAGCCTCTCCCCTTTTACAGCAACATCTTTATATTTTGTTTCTGCCCCAGGCAAAGAGAGGCAGATGTTGAAGCCTTTGCCTTCTTTAATGGAGCGTGGAATTTCATTTGTTAAGTTCCCTCTGTTGGCACCAATAGTATTTACTGAACGATAGCATCCAACTAATTTTGACTCAGTACTTCAGCACTGAGCAAAGAGTCTTGCTGTGCGGCCATGTCCATTGTTGCAATGGCAGGAAAGGTTATAATGGACAAGGTAGGATACAATATGTTGAATCTATCCAAAGTCTGTAGCACTTTACAGTCATCTCAATGATACTGTTGTTGTTTTTTGCAGGAGTCAATCTGTTGCAGGTCACTTGATGACCAAGTCCAAATATTTCACTACTTTGGGCCACAACTTGAGGCCATAATTGAATGAAAGAGCCCACTGCAAAGAGCTGCGTATGGTCTGATCTAAACAATACACTCACCAGATCTCTTTTTTCACATGACGTTTGCTTGTTTGTAAGCATTGTGTGTATAAAGTGCCATCAAGTTGCAGCCAACTTATGGTGACCCCAGCAAGGAGCTTTCAAGGCAAGTGAGAAGCAGAGGTGGTTTGTCATTGCCGTCCTCTGCAGAGCCTTCCTTGGTGGCCTCCCTTCCAAATACTGACCCTGATAGCTTCCAAGATCTGATGAGATCAGGCTATACCATGCCGCCTTCCTTCCCTTGTAAGCATTACCACTGGTATTTGACATGTTAAGTTAACCCACCTCAGGAATTTCTTGATGGTTTGTTGTGATATTTTGAGGCCATTGCATTCTGAACATTTGCAAAATGCTCACAGGGATCAAGTTTTAAGTATCTGCCAGTCACTGAATTCTGCTTCCAAACTGTCTGAAGGAAAGGAGACTATCTAGCAATCTGTGCGTATGGCTCTCCTTCAAAGTACTGGCTTCAGATATAACTTCTGCAACTTTGTTTAGAAAGCTAGCAGTGGCTAATGGGAAAGAAAACTGCTGGAGTTATGAGAGGAGGGAGATATGTCACAATGGAAAAGGCTTTTTAAAAAATTCCTTTATACCACAGAATGCATATTATTTGCAATGACAAATAGTTGAGGCAAAGCATTATGTCACCAACCAGGAACCTGGTAAATTGTATCATTCAGAAGAACCTATTTTTTTGTGATTCCTATAATACCTCCTCCTGTATTTCCTGTGTCATTCTTAGCTATGGTGAAGATAAATATAACTCTAATCCTACATGGATAGAGCCCAGGGGAAGGTGTGGTGGGAGAGGATTGGAAGAGAAGGGGCTTTTGGAGGCATCAGCTGCCTCTGGTTATCATTCCTTGTGCCGTGTCTGTTAGTGTATATCCATATAAATGGTATTGCCATGCTTCAGTGGCATCAGTGATTATTTAGAAAGAAATATACGTTTGTAGATGACAATATTCTATTTGATAACAGAATGAAGTTTATTCCACTTTTGATCTTTATGAACACAAAGGGTCTGAAACAAATTGCTTTATTATTATCCCATACCAGGGGGAAAATACACATCTACTTCTACAATGCTGATAATTCCTAAAGTACTTCCCAGTATTATTGCTGCAGAGAACAGCTCTACTTCTACTATACATTTTTACAGTGAAATTGTATTGTCTGATAGCTTACCAATAGCTATATTTAGCATTCATGTCCGGAACATAGATGTTCTCCACACAGGGATGGTATTGTGTGGTTTTCCCATTGTTGCTGTGGCTGCCAATACAGAGCAGCAGCAACTTGGTAGTTTCCTCACTCCAATCCTCTGTGATGCCCCCCTCTGTGCTACCAGGAGCCTTTTTCAGGATGTGCGTGGGGTTAATCAGCAATGGACATATCGTTAAAAGGTAAAGGTCCCCTGTGCAAGCACCGGGTCATTCCTGACCCATGGGGTGATGTCACATCCCGACGTTTCCAAGGCAGACTTTGTTTGCGGGGTGGTTTGCCAGTGCCTTCCCCAATCATCTTCCCTTTACCCCCAGCAAGCTGGGTACTCATATCGTTACAGCAATATAATCTTATAACAATCTGTCAGGTTCTCTGAGTTCCCAGATTTAATGTTTTAAAAAAGATACGCATGAAGCCCCTTTCATTGTGGAAATAGAAGGGGAAATGAAAGAGGCTAGAAACTTTTATTAAAAATGAAAGCTTGGACTCCAAAGAACCTGACAGATTGTTATAATATTATAATGCTATAGTGACATGTTAATTACCATTTTTTTAAAAGACCTCCAGTAGCCGGGGTGCAATGGCTGCTGCAGAGGACTGGAACAGAGAAAATGGTACCATTATGATCAGGACTAGGAAGATACGGGCTTTCCTGTTAGCTTGGCTACCACTCTGGCTTTGCTGCAGTCTTTCCCAAAACACCACAGCAAAGCAGGTTTGGAAGAGATCACAGGAAAGATGCAGAAACCTAGGAGGTATGCAGAAGCACCACAATGCTGTGGGAAACATGCTTCCCAATGGCATCCAATGGCAAACATCCTGTGTTACCTTCCTTCTAAGTAGCATGTGCAGCTGCTAGTTGATTCCTCAACCACACTTGTTTTAGATGCTGGAAGAGGTCTACAGGCTGCCTGCTTCTAGTGGTCACTGGCCAAGAGGTGCAACTATATGGATTGGTACCTGCATTTGCCTAGAAGTCCAGAAACTGACCTTCAACACTGCCTGTCCAGGTCAATGGGAAAAGATAAACCAGATACGCTTGCGATGTGTGTGCAGTGTGGATGGAATATGGACTCTCCTTTCTTTGCTATCTAGAGGAAACTGGATAAAGAATTACCACTCAATGTCTTCATCCCTCAGAGCAGCAATTTATTCCAATGGTGCAGATAGTACCCCAGTAGTTTACTGCAGTAGTAGTATAGAAGTAAACTGCTCCTGTCCCTTGAGGGTGCATGCAAATACAGCCAATATCAATTTCTGATGTTTCTACATTTTTTTACAAATAGGCTTGTTTGTATCACTGTCTTTCTAGAAATATTTATGCAAGGCAAGTTATCTGTTTGTCTGTCGATGAGCATGAAGAGATTACATCCCTTTTACATATCCATCTGAAACTAAGCAAAATATCTAACTTTATTTTCCCCCTCCCTTTTCTTTTCTTTTAATAGCCTGTCTTGGTTCTCTAGTTATAGCACAGATGCACCTAAAGTTTGCTAGAAACATTTGCCATTAGCTTCCTTTAAAAAAAATTAAATTTGAGGATAATCCTACCTCCAGAGCTTATTCTGTTCCTGGCCATTGACTGTGACAGTGAAAGGCTCATCTGAAAGCACTGGAGCGTCCCATCTAAAAGCATAAAACATATTACATTTCATGAAAAAGCTAATTCAGATTGTTTAATTCTGGTAATATTGCCTCTGTCACCTTCAAAATCAAAATGTTCTTTCCTGTTATTATAAAGAAAACAACCAAATTGCTTAAAAACCCATTTGAATACACAGCTGCCTTATGTTGCATACTAATTTGATTAAAACGTTTGTGCCTCACCAGCATTTTGTATAAAATGCACTGGTAAATCTAACAAAAACCGTACAAATATTTGACTAATTCATCAATGCAAAAATAAAAAAAGACACAGTGGCCAATAAATACCCCTGGACAGAGCAAAATCATGTTGCATTAATGGAAGACACTAAACTGGTTGTCTTGCTGTATTTGTTTGCTCACAGCTATGGGCATTGTGCCAACCTCATTGAAAATAACTGCATTAGTCAAGTGGATCGAAATTATTACTACACAGAGTCCATCTCAGCTATTGCTTTTGAAACATTTTGTAAGCCTTCACTAGAAGATGTTTGTTTGAACAGTAAGCTTTGCGTAAATTCGAGTCCACTTTGATTTATCACCTTTTAAAAACAACCATCTTTCCCATTTTATGTGGTGTGTTTAAGCTTTCCTAGACATAACTATAACATTGTATGGTACCTTTATAATTATACACATTTTTCTTTCTCCTGAACATCCACCATAAAATTGGACATGGAGAGTTAAATAGATTTCCTTCTTCAAGGCAGAGTTACACTTGCCCCATATCTGGGACTGGAGGGAAGTTCCAGGGGCTAATGTTTACTGGGGTTGGTTCCTTTGAAGGAGATGCATGATGTCATTGTAGGGTATTTGTTTTATTTGCAGGTATACAGGTGGAGGCACAAAGGCCTCCTGGGCAACAGTGCTATCTCACATCAGATTTCTAGCCAGAGAGAGACCCTGTCCCATCTAGATGCTTCATTCAACTCTCATAACTATGGTTCCTACTTCTCCTTTTATCTGTCATTCTGTTCTCTCCAAAAATCTCTCTGTGTGTCACAAACCAGCATCCAAAGACTACCATGCTTTCCTTTAGCTCAAAAGGCTGTCCCCAATCTCCCTAACAATGGATAGAGTTCTTTCTTTCTAGTCTTTCTGACCCCCGCTCATTGAAGATTGCTGTTGGAACACTAGATGGCAGGGGCCTTTTATGCAAGGATGTTTCCCTTGTGGTCACCCCTCTGACTGCTTCGGGGCTTTGCTTTGATGATGCATGGCTTTTCCAACCGTCAGAGGTCACCTCACTCTTCCTGAGCGTTTCCGCATGTTTTGCTCATGTTTTCTGGATGCTATTTCAGCCAGCATCCAGAAAACGCTAGCAAAACGCGTGGAAACGTGTGGGGAGAGCAAGGCAACCTCTGATGGTTGGAAAAGGCATGCATCATCAAAACAAAGCCCCAAAGCAGTGGAGGGGGCATTTACCACAAGGAAATGGCCATGCATAAAAGGTCAGTGTGCTATAGGGAAAATTTCCATTCTGTTAGTTCTGGATGGAAATAATGCTTTGTGTAATTAATTTTTATTGTTGAACCAGACTTTCCACATTGCAGCTGAGCAACATTTTAAAAATAAGATCTATGAAATAAGTAGAATTCATTTTGTTCTATGTTGGCTGTGATTTTAGAAGGAATATCTGCCACCCTAGGGCAGACTATTCATTGGGCGTTCCAGAATTTTTTCATTCATGTAGAATAAACAAAGCACTCTGGGCATTAGAATTCCAAGAATTTCATTTGTGGCAAATATCAGTTTTCAGCCAAAAAAAAAAAAAGTGGTTTCTTTTTTTTAATGTAAATATCTGTGATAAAGTTGTTAGGTTTTTTACACAGGTTGGTTCTAGGGAAATGTTTGTAAATCCTTTGATAGACTTTTGAGGTTACAATTTCTTTTTATAGAGAGCTGATTGGACTGATAGGAACTATTTGGGCAAGTAGAGAGACAACAGGAAGGATTAGGATTTTTAAAAAAACATCTTCTTGGGGAAATATATCTTTATAGTTTAATCACATTTTATTGCTGTGTTTGTGAAATTCCATATTCTGTTATTAATATTCAAGTATTATTTTATAAATAATATTTCACACACAAAATTATTGTCACTGAGTTCAATTCTGTGTTATGTATTCTGGCCCTACATTTGCAATATCACTAACAGCATGTTTCATGGAAATGTATGTTAGGGGAGGATCCATAGAGTCCACCCTCCAGTGGAGCAATTTTCTCCATGGGAACTGAGCTCTGTCATCTAGAAATCAGTTGTAGTTTTGGGAGGTCTCCAGGTCCTACGTGAAGGTTGGCAACACTGGAGAATGGTAACCCATGGGTGACTTGATACCACCCAATTATTACAACTCAACTAGGCCTAGCTGCTTGCTACTGTACAGCAGAAGCCACCCTATGAAAGCCAGTATAATGTAGCAGTTAGAGCTTCAGAGTAGGGTTTGGGAGAGCCAGGCTTGAATCTCCATCTTGCTGTAGAAACTCACTGGGTGATTTTGGACCGGTCACATAATTTCAGCCTAACCTGCCTTACAGGCTTATTGTACACATAAAAAGGAGGAGAGAAGAAGGATATAAGTTGTTTTGGTCCACACTGTGAAGAAAAGTAGGGTATGAATGAAATGAATAAATAACAAATATAGCTGAAGATGAGAGGTAGATAAAAGGTAGGTTGGTGAATGACTGAGAAGGAGAGAATGAAGCAGGGAAAGAAGAGAGTATATAGGGGTTGCCTGGAGGAGGGAAACAGGCAATAGTGTCTTGAGGGGGATACAGGGGGAAGTGAGGGCCCCCCCACAAGTCCTTGAGGGCTCCTACCATGCAAGTGGGTCTAGCCCAGTGGCCACCGCCACAGAACTGGGCCTTAGTTTTCCTAGGTAGAGGCTACTGGCCGATGGAGGGAAAGCTGAAGACAGAGGGGCAGATAAATGTAAGTTGGCTGTTGGGTGGGAAGGAGAGAAAGAAGCAGGAAAAGAGGAGAGGCTATAGGGGATGGCAGGAAAGGAAAAGAGGAAATAGTGGGGGAGGGGGAAAAGAGATGCCTCCTGCAAGTCCTTGCGGGTTCCTGTTTGTGATATTCTAACGCTGACTTTAAAAAATGCAAAAGCCCTGGTGGCCTGTTGGGGTGGGGGGGGTTCACCGCTTCCAAGTGACTAACTTCAGCAACTCCATCCCATTATAAGTAGACAGTGGTAAAAATATTTTCTGTAAATCAAACTTGTTATATAAAGGCAATTTATATTAAATATAGCTATTGATAATAAAAATGATCTCTTATTTTTGTGTTTTAGTATTTATATAAATGTCCAACATCAACACTTTAAACCTAATAGCAAACACTGATCTAAATAAAAGGTGACATACACATACAGTTTTACTAAAGTATAAAACGTTTTTTAAATAATGTGTTGAAAGAAAACAGTAAACAAATGTATTACAATGTGTTATTTTTAATGAAGGAAAGAAGAAACAAGTCCTGAACATTTTCCATGTTAATTATTTTTGCTTAGAAGCTCTTCATCGTACCACTGACCTATTTGGTCATGCCCAAGCTAATCATGTCTAAACCTTTCCCAGTGGGAATGAGCTTATTCACTTCCTGTATTGCAAAAGTATCAACTAAAACTCAGTCATATATGCCCATCGCCTGATCACTGCAGCCGTCATAGCCATCCTCTCCAGCAGTGAGACCACTGCAGTCTGAATCATGCCCATGAGATTCGGTGTCAGAACCCATCACTTCCTGTTGTCATTTTTCAACTCCGTTCAGTTGTTTACACATTAAATTATACCAAGCTCTGTTTGCAAAAGCTCTCTTTCCTCCCCTCCTCCCTCCTTTTTTGTTTGCAAGGAACTGGTTTGTCATACTGAAATGGAGTTTATGTGCAGTAACAGCCTAATAACCCAGCAACTTTAGTCACTTATTAAAGTCAAGCATGTGTCTTTGTTTCATGTTGCTAATGATGTGGAACCATAGAGGCCCAAGTATATTTCGCCTGGACGGTGTGGAAGCGAATGCTGAGAGCTCATTACTTGGCTCCCCATTGGAATCCTGCAGGCTTCTGCTCATTGAGGAGACTGTGGGGGCTTTGACAGAATTATTATACTGAATATTTTTAGACTCATTAACTATATCACCAAAGCAAAACATCTCTTCCTTAGATGCAAATGGTTGTAGATTCTGTAGCTTTGCTTTACTTATTGCGGAAAAAAAGGCCGAAGCTTGAAAACAAGTTAAAGAAGGGACTTTCATGCCTGAATGTTTGAATTTGTAACATATACTCAGCATGCCTAAGCTCCTTTCTACTCATTTCAGCCACTCATGTCTAAGTACTTTTACAAAAAAAGCCCATGTTCAATTTTATAAACTTAAAGCTGTACTTGGAGAATATATAATTTTGAAGATACTGCTCAAGTTTATGATAAATAGGGTAGGGAGGTTCTTAAAATTGCACTGGTGTCATTTGATTAAAAATGGAAAACACATGTGTAATGTTTAAACAATTGAACTTAAAAAAATAATGGTTTACGCTTGTATCCTGTCCTTCATCCCTGGAGCTTGATTCTCCTCTCCCACATTTTGCCTCTTGATTCTCCTCTCCCACATTTTATTTCTGACAACCCTGTAAGGTAAGTTAGGCTGAAAGAGAATGACTGGCCCATGGTCATCCAGTTTGCTTCATGGCAGAGCAGAAGTTTGAATCCTCTCAGATCCTAGTCTAACTCTAACCACTATGCTACAATGCCTCTCAGTTCAAATACTTCCTGGTACTTAGAGTTGAAGAACTAAGCATACTAACTAAAGTAATTCAACAACCATATATTCTGGTTTTTTATTCTGTACAAATATTCTAATACATGTATTATGCAGTATTTAAAATCACGCTTCTCATAGCCATCTGTTTATTCTACTCAAACTGAGTCGTTTAAAGATGAGAAGAGAGATAAATGTTGGGCTGCTCTGCAATTGGTTTGAGCAGACATTAAACCTATTTTATTATAAATTCTTGTTATTTTAGAGCTAAGAGGTATTCAAGGAAAAATTGATTCCTTAAAATTGCATTTATGGCTCAGTTTCTTCGAAGAGTTTGCTTTTAACTATTGAGTTTTTCACTGCTTCACATTTTCTTGCTTTGGTGTAGATGGTTCCTTGTGTTGAACACCCAGCCTACTTTTACATACAATACATCCAATATAAGTATAGGAGATATTTGAACTGTAAGGAGCCTTTAAGAAAAGTAAATAATACATTTAAACCCTCTTAACTTGAGTAATTGTGCTAGATTTCTGTTCAAGAAAAATTTTGATGCTATTTTGATATTAAGGAGGAAACACAGGGCTTGTATTTGTGGTTCACTTGTTGTGCTAGCTTTCTTTGACAATGGTGACAGTGCCTTTATACGTCAAGAAATTCTTCTCCCTTCTGTGCCTGCCAGGGGTCCTAGAGGGAATACTTTATACTAGAATCATGTTTCCCTTTGGGATTTTACCATTAAAAGAGCAGTTCTGATCAGTAGCCCATTGTCAAACAGTTCTTGTAAAATATTAAAGAAAGAGTTGAAAACCTGTCAGATAAATAAAATATTGAATTGAGCTATGGGTTCTCATCAGAAGAGGGCAACGTCTTTGTTTTCCCAGTGAACCAGCAGTTTAATTCTTAATTGATACAAAACATTTGTGGTTTACAAAACATATTTTTGATAAGGAAGGAGCATTGGCATGGGAAGGGGATGTAGGACAATTTCATCGTATCAAATCAATGACATTTTGTTGCAAAATATTGAGTGCCCACAGGAGCAGGGTGATCTTCTCTTTGGTCTTTTATGCATGAGTATTTTGACTCACTTTTGCCCCTGGACTGACTTGATAGTTCCTTGGAGTTATGCATGAGTTTTCCGTCCCTCAGAGTTGACCTCGCACCCACCCCACATTTTCTCTGGGTCTTGCCAATGCTCTTTTAACGCAATTCTTAGTTATTTTCTGAGATCAACCTGAGTCAAATTGTCACCATTACTGTGCATAAGCCAAAGCACGGGTCTCTCTACCCACAGCCCCACACTCCCCCATTCTTGTGTTTCCTCCTCCCATTCCAGCCAGCCTCCAGCCATCCCCTCCATGAAGCCCCAGGAAGCCATTGATACCTGAGAGGTAGGCAGCCATGTGGCTGCTTACTTCTCCGGGCATCCTCTTCCAGGTTCTTTTCTTTTGAAATGATGACTTATCATCAATTCGATTAAAATATAATTAAAAATGAAGAGAGAGGCAGCCAAGGCTAAGATCCAGCTTTCCCCCACCACCCCCAGATAACCCACCTCCCAAGTGTGGGGGATGGGGAGCGTCGGATCTTAGCCTTGGCTGCCTCACTCTTCATTTTTAATTATATTTTAATCAAATTAATGATAAATCATCATAGCAAATTTTTAAAAAGGCAGAGTGCACCCGGAGAAGTAAGCAGCCACAGGGCTGCTTACCTCTCCAGTCCCTGTTGATCACAGGGGACAGGATGAATCCTGCTGTCTCTGGAGCTGGTATAGAGGTGAAGGCAGTATTCCCAGAAGGGAGGGCATTCCTAGGGGGGCATCAATGATGTAAAAAAGCCTAGACTGCACTAACTTAGTTCTGGGTTGGTTTTCAAATTCATTCTTTGATTCTAAAGAGCAGTTGTGGGGTGCCCGGATTTGGGGATTAATGCTTCCTCTGTGCGAATTCTCCAGTACAGCTTCCCTTCTCACCCCACCCCAGTCTCCAATTTAATGGGAAAAGAAGACATACATTGCTCAGGGTGTGCTGATGAGGGAAGTGGTACAAAGGAAGAGTTAAATCCCCCTTGCCCAGCACTGTAACTCTAATCTGGAATAGCCACTCTACCTTGGCTGCATTTTAGAGTCAATATATCTGTAAATCACTGATCTCCAACTTCTTTCTTAGCCATCACTTCTTGAAAGTGACACATGCCTGTGCAGTGACCAAGGGCCCAGTAAATGTCGGTTCTCCAGGATGTAACTAAAGAATGTTTGGTAAAGCATGCTACGCTTGGGGGCAAAGCCTAGTAGGACTCCACTGGAAGGGAACCAGCAGAAGGGAAGCCCCCTACCTCAAGTTGCAGGATTTACCCTCCATGGCAGAGGGTTTCCTTGTCTGATAATGCAAATGAAAACCCCTCTGGATGGACATAATTTATGGCAGGGAGCTGAGATACTCTCCCTCCCCCCAAACCGGACTTATCTCAGAAGGTCGAGTCCCAGGAATGGAAAGGTAATTTGGGATACTGGACTCAAGATCAATACTGATTCCTCTCCTTTGAAATAACTATGACTCAGACAACCTGGCCAATAATGAGCCTGAATCTTTTCAGCCTGTCTAGGCAACATTAAGCTGCTGATGGTACTGAGTCTACCCTTACTCCTTAATCTGAGTAAATGAAAGCCTCACACATCTTTAAATCTGTGAAAATACATCTCTTCTCATGACTGCTGATTTCTCCTTCTCCCTTCCACCTTCCTTTTGTGTCCTTTCATCATTCCTAAAGATCTTGGTGTGTTTTTTTACTGGAAACCTGGACCTCAGAATCAGAATCAGATTTATTGGTACGGCATATGCCAATAAAACATTTGTATCACCTATACATGAGATAAAAGATTACATAGATTTTAAAAGACAATACCTAGGATCCGATTTTTAAGCAGCACCATCTTTTAAGGCACTTTACATATTTATCATCATTATCAACAACAACAGCCCCTTATTAGCAATTAGTTTTGCTCAAGAGCTTATTTAAGAAGGAATTAAAAGAGTGGTGGGCCACACTCAGTTATTTCCCCTGCTGCCAAATCCCATAGCTACTGTTGACACCTTTGTGTGCCGTAATTTGCCTTTTGATTGGCAACTGGGAGCCAAACACTACCCCTGACACAGCCAGATTTGGCTGAGGACCTTTTAGTTGTTAATCCCTAGAATTCAGTATCAAATATCTAAAAACATTATATCAATTTACAGATGTTTTCATATGAACCTTGTTCATTTATTGGAAATTAGTGTGTGTTAAATTGTTTCACTTAGCTAGGAAATATGTATGAGCCATCTGATTATGAGCTGCATTATGCTTTTAGAAATTTTCACTAGAAATTATGTCAACTTCAATGTGACTCTGTTGTGACAGGTCCAGGAAAAACTATAACATATATTAGGATTCTAGAAAGTCACTTATATATCACTAGCACATCAGTAAAGAATTATTAAGCTTTAAAACTGAGTTTTAGATTCAGAGAAAAGTATTGCAGGAGAGGATATTTATAAAATTAGATTAATCCATGCCCGTCCATCAGTGCTACATAAACCACAGATTTACAAGTTAGCATGAAAATATAACAGTGATCTAGTACAAGAACTTGTCAGGAGGAAGGAGGAACAGTGTCAACTGACAGAAATATAAAATGGGGAGATACTAAAGGAAAATTGGCAGAAAAAGTCATCGGAATTTTACAGATATTTTACAGATATTCAGAACTCTTAAGTGCAGAAAATTGAGGATGATGTAGCAAGGGTGACCCAATTTATTGGCTCTCTAAGCTGTGAGCAATACACTTGAGAAGCTTGAGAGTTACAAAGCACGCATAACCTTTACACGTTACATATTCTCAAAAAAGGGAGACTTTTAAAACTTTTGGAGGGCTTACAAAAAAGGGAGATTGTCTGAAACTCGTAATCAAAAGAGTTTCCGTCTAGACATTAGGAAGAATTTTCTAACAGTTATAGCGGTTCCTCAGTGGAACAGGCTTCCTCGGGAGGTGTAAGCGCTCCTTCCCTGGAGGTTTTTAAGCAGAGGTTAGATGGCCATCTGTCAGCAATGCTGATTCTATGACCTTACGCAGATGATGAGAGGGAGGGCACCTTAGCCATCTTCTGGGCATGGAGTAGGGGTCACTGGGTGTGTGTGGGGGAGGTAGTTATGAATTTCCTGCATTGTGCAGGGGGTTGGACTAGATGACCCTGGTGGTATCTTCCAACTTTATGATTCTATGTATTGAACTTTATGTAAATTTGCCCCCATTCTATGACTGGTGGGCTTTGCTGAGGGGAGCTGCCATTCCCACAACCCAGCTGATAAGGGGCCACCTTGTAGGGTTGCCATCCTCCAGGTACTAGTTGGTGATCTCCTGTTATTACAACTGATCTCCAGTTGATAGAGATCAGTTCACCTGGAGAAAATGGCTGCTTTGGCAATTGGACTCTTTGGCATTGAAGTCCCTTCCCTCCCCAAACCTTGCCCTCCTCAGGCTCTGCCCCAAAAACCTCCTGCCTGTGGCGAAGAGGGACCTGGCAACCTTACCACCTTGCCTCTCTCTGCTACACCTGCTCATCCAGGAAGCATGGCAGGAGAGAAAGGCCAACCTCTCCATCAGCTGTGATGGGGGCAGCAACCCAGTTACTGCATGCACTTGTTTCCGCTGCATGAATCTTGGTTGACCCAAAAATGCAAAGGGAAAGTGACTGAAATTCTCTGGCCTGTATTTCCTGGACTGGGAGAGAGGCATGGAAGCAATGCCAGAAGCCATGGTGGGTGTGGCAACATAACCCTACGAAGCTAGTGAGAAGAGAAGATACCGTATATACTCGTGTATAAGCCGAGTTTTTCAGCCCAAAAAAAGGGCTGAAAAAGCCGGCCTCGGCTTATACGTGGGTCAATACGGTAGAGGAGGGAGGGGGGAGGAGGGCGGAGGGAGGGGGGAACTTACCGCAGCCGCCATTGCCGCCGCCGCCGCCATTGCCGCTGGGCTTGCGCGGCTTTCCCCGGCCAGGAGCGCCCTGTGAGTGCCTCCTGCGGCCGTGGGAAGGCCGCGCCGCCGCTGCTGCCGGGCGCGCCCGGCTCCCTCCGCCCAGAACGGGCCTGGGGGAGCCTCCTGCAGCCGCAGGAGGGCCGCGCGGCCACCGCCGCCAGGCGCGCCCGGCTCCCTCCGCCCAGGACGGGCCTGGGGGAGCCTCCTGCGGCCACCGTCGCCAGGTGCGCCTGGCTTCCTCCGCCCAGGACGGGCCTGGGGGAGCCTCCTGCGGCCGCCAGAAGGTTCGCCGCCGCTGCTGCCGGGTGCGCCGGCTCCCTCTGCCCAGGACCGGCCTGGGGGAGCCTCCTGCGGGGGACCCGCCGCCGCCGCCTTCGCCGGGCCTGGAGTGAAGGTAAGTTTTTTGGGGGAGGGGTTATAAGCCGACCCTCAACTTATACGCGGGTGCCTAATTTTTCCCCATTTTTTGGGAGAAATTAGGCACCTTGGCTTATACGCGAGTCGGCTTATACATGGGTATATACGGTAAAGGTTGGTGGAAGGAGGACACCTCAGGCTGGCTGGATAATTTCTTTTTGGGTGGGGGGTCATCTTATATTCAGGGTCATCTTCCCTTTGGGTAAATATGGTATAGTAGACTCCACCTTATAAAAATAACAGCTCCCTACTTATATCACTGCTACAGCTAGAAAAGGTGTTAGCAGAGGGTTAACAAATCTAAAGCCATTCAAATGTCACTTATTAACAGTTTTTAAATACTTTCAGTGATTTGTTGTGCTTGGCCCTCAGGAGGGATAGGAGGTGGTGAAGCTGGCTGTTTTGCCTGTATCTCTGTTAAGGGACTAGCTTCCCTTCTTTATTCCCCCTTTTGAGGAGAGAGCAGGTAGCTCTCACTGATTCTCCCCCCATTTCTGCTGTCAGGAGCATAAGGAGCCAGGAAAGGAATTCTCCTGATCTATAGCTTGTTGAGGATTAAATAGGTGCTACATTTTCCATCTGCTTTCCTCACCCGTTGTGAGTGATTTGGGTCCCTCCCAGATAGGAAGTTTCTACATATGGGTAAAGTTGCTGGGCTCCTGCTCGTGTCTGCCTATCCACCTGACCTGGTGTAGTAAGATCACTATTGATTGGTGCAGGTGTGGGTTAAAAGAACAGATAGCGCTATCATGAGCATTTTTTTAATGTTCTACAAGATCTTGTGAGATCATGGTTGGCATCCTTTGATTGCCTGGCAACCCATGCATTGTGGAAAGAAGAAATGATTGACAAGGAAGAGGAAAAGTGGCAACAGGGCACTAGAAGTGGAGAAAGCGGTGATGGGGATAATGTGGCAATGACGTGATGACAGTTGGGGTGGGGTGAAGACTTTGGCAACAGGTGGGGGTGGAGAATGTGATGACAGTGGTGAGAAAGTGGAGACGGGAAGGGAGTGGTGGGAAGAAGTGCAATGGACAAGTGGTAAGGGAGTTGGGTAGATAAAATGGTGATGGGGAGCAAGCAAGGGAGGACAAAATGGGGACCAATAGAGCGGGACATGATTTCTCTCTTCTTGGGAGCCAGCATGATGTAGTGGTTAGGAGTGGCGGACCCTAATCTGGAGATCCAGGTTTGATTCCCCGCGATTTGATTCCCCATTGATTTGATTCCTCCACATGAAGCCTAATGGGTGACCCTGGGCTAGTCACAGTTCTCTCAGAACTCTCTCAGCCCCACCTACTTCCCAAGGTGCCTGTTGTGGGGAGAAGAGGGGATTGTGATTGTAAGCCACTTTGAAACTCCTTAAGGTAGAGAAAACAGGGTATAAAAACAACTTAAAAGAATGTTCATGGGTTGCTGATGCTGACCAGGTGATGGGGGGCAAGTCTGGGTTGCACATGCATTCCCCTTCCCCCCCCCATCAATTGGCTGGCAGTGGTACTAGTGAGAGCCTTACAGTACTCAGCTCACTGGCCATTCTTTCAGCTCCAAGCTTCCCTTCCTCAGCCACCACTGGCCAGCTGACTGGGAGTTCTAGTTTTGGAATCTCTCCAAACCCAGAATCCCATTCAGGAAGCCAATGTTGGTGAGGGGGCAGAAAACTTGGATAGTAAGCATATCCTGTGCACTTTGTGCTCCAAGCCCCTCCCCCAGGGTACCCGAGGATGACTGGAAAGTGTTGGTGTGAGAAAGCAGCCTCCCCTTTTACCACTTGCCAGCCATTCTTGGAGCTCTGAGAGCCTGCCTGCTGTGACAACCCCAGTTGGCATGCTGTCAAAGCCCCAAGGATGCCTGAAAAGGGGGAAGCCAGTTATTTTTAGCATGCCCAATGATGGCTGTAAAGCTGAAACTGTTCTAACCTTTGCAGTCAGCCTTGGGCAACTGAAAAACAATCAACCATTTGCAATATTTGTATCCTCTAATACTTGTCTGACAAGAATGTGCAAAATCATTTAAGAACGGTCTCATGAATATCGGGCAGGTCTCACCAATGTAATATCAACACTTTGTGATCAGTATATCAAACATAAAATATTTGTCAGGGTGAGTAGGATACAGTTACCACATCAGTCTTTCTTTAGCACATTTGTTTGAGTCAGTGAGCAATTCTAATGGCATATCCAGATTGAAAGTCAGTTATAATATGCTAAGTAGCTATACACAATATAGTAAGAATATAGTCCAAGTGAACAGAGAGTGCAGAGTAACTATTACCATGATGATTCCAGAGAGGCATCCACGTTAGTTGGTGGCAGCAAAAATAAAGAGGAGAGCAGTGGCACTAGACCACAAAATCTTTTGCAGGGACACAATCTTGTTAATTTTCAAAGGGGCACTAAGCTCCTGTTTATTATCATAACACTGTGTGCAAAAAAACCCCCTGGCCTAACACTGGTCATTTACGCATGGGTGCTTTCACTCACATTCGCCCCCACTCTGACTCGGTTGTTCCTTGGAGTTATGCATAATGTTTCTGTCCATTAGAGATGACCTCACGTTCAGACCATGCAAATCCCAGGTCTTCCCATTGCTGTTTTAAACCAATTCTTCGATCTCTCCTGAGATCAGCCCGGGTGAAGTCTCCATGCATAAGCCAAAGCATGGGACACGGAAACTTGGGGGGGGGTGACTTTTTCTCCCAGTAAGCACCACAGCCAATTCCAAAGCAGTGTGTCAAGGGGTGAGGACTCAAATGCTTTCTCAGACTCAAATCCTGCTTTCTCAGAGTTCTTTCTGAGCAGAAGAAAGGATTTTAAAAACGAGGCTTGGGTTTCTCCCCCCCCCCCCAATTTCTTTCAGAGAGCTCCGTTTTGGTTTTTACATGCTTTTTAACACGGTCCTTGGGTTTCCGGGGGGGGGGATGGACTTTTCTTTCACAATAAGTACTACAGCCAATTACAAAGCAGCATTTTAAGGGATGGGGCGATGCTTCCGGATTTGAGCTTAGTGACTTTTGCTGGTGCATAGCTATTTTGGAATTCACAAGAGAAAAGTGTGGGTTGAGCGAGCATGGAACCCCAGGTAAAACTCCACGACCACTATCTCCCAAGATTGGAGATGGGACAGTAATGAGCCTTTGGGTGAATAACTTCAGTGTTTTGACTGAACAGCACCTTGTCCAAAGGAAGCACTGACAATACTAGAGTCCACTAGCAATTTTACCTGCATACAGGTAATGAGCTGAGTGCTCATTGCCTTCAAGTTCTCCCTTCCACATTGGAGGGCAATATACATTAAAATTTATTCAAACAGTCAAAGCAAAATTCAGCCTCTCTTACTTCAGACTATAACTGTTACTTCATGATGCATACCTGTTCTCTCCAGGATCAGAGGAGCATGCCTATTATACTAGGTGCATTGGAACACAGGCAGGATAATGCTGCAGTCGTCTTGTTTGTGGGCTTCCTAGAGGCACCTGGTTGGCCACTGTGTGAACAGACTGCTGGACTTAATGGGCCTTGGTCTGATGCAGCATGGCCTTTCTTATGTTCTAACTATATCCCAAACGGAGGCGAGCATGAGTTATCTTAGAGCCTTGTATACCTGAACTGAAAAGGAAAGAAAAGAAACCTGGGAGCTTCAGTCATGCAAATTCCAGCAGTGCATCTGTTATGGCCCTAAGACTGCACTTTCCAAATTCTATAGCAGTAAAGATTTAAAAGACTGGTTAATTTCAACATACGTCAAGCATTCCTTGTGCTCTGACTTGTGCCTTCCTGCTGTGTTCATCTTGGTTCTGTGTAAATGAGAAAGGCTCACATCAGTGTTCATGCTTAAGTTCAACCAGTGCCTGTCCAATTTTCTTCTCTTGTCCACTCCCACCTTTTCCATTAAGGGAAAATTAATCTACCCTCCTGTCAGCTTTTTTTCCTACCCATTTTTACTCGTTACAGACCCAACCAAATACAAGTCTTCTCCATTTAACCCACTGGAAACGTCACTTCCTTAAAGCCAGTGTATTTCTCAGTAGAGATAAACAAGAATCCCCCAAATTGCCCATCCAACCAACATCCAGTATTTCACCGTCTTCAGTAGCTGCCTTCAGTGCCCCCTTTTTGCTGTTAGCAACAAGGTACATGAAGAGCATCAAGATAACAACTCTGATGAGACTGTATTTGTACAAAAAGCTGCAAGTGCGAATGGCAAACAAGAGGAGGGCCATGCTTTAGTGAACATGCTGTGCATAAAGAAGGTTGCAAATTCAATGCTTGACAATTAAAGAATCTCAGATAATTGACATTGGGGGAGACTTTTTTCTGCCTGAGCACATAGGCAGCTGCTCCCATTCAGAGTAGACAATGGTGAACTATCCATCTTATTTTTATCCTGCCTTCCTCTGAGGAGTTCAGGGTGGCATGCTCCATTCTACCGAACCCCCTCTTATTCTCACAATAACCCCAGGAGCTAGGTTAGACTGAAAGAGAGTAACGTACCCAAGATTACCCACTGAGTTTCATGACTGAGTAGGGGTTTGAACCTGGTTCTACCCACTACACGACACTGGCTTTCTCAGTTGATACACTGATAGTCTTCAACTGTCCTGTCTGTAGGTTCACTCTTGTAATTCCTTGTACTTCCTGAGTCTGTGGTTCAGGTAGTGATCCGTGGGAACATGCCCTTGGCCTAATCTTTTATGTGATAATAAAGACCTGTGATAAAAGAAAAATCAAAGGTGAAATCAGAACAATTTCCTTGCAGTCTTCATAACCCATGTCATTAGGTTTGGGTGTCTCAAGAAAAAAAGGGGTACTATGAAGTGTGTATAAGTTTGAGAGTGCTCAAATTGCATTGATGTTAATATTAATGCATTGATGTTAATATTAATATCATTATGCCTTTTTTAATATTATGTGGTCAAGAAATTCTGTAAATGCAGTTATCTCATAATGATAAGATTCAGTCTTCAAGAAATCATTGAAGGAAGGAAGTTTGTGTGTGTGTTCATGTGACTATATTGTATATGCCCTTGTTTTGCTGGTGGCTTACAGAAAAGAGAGATCTATTGTTTAATTATTAAATACAAATATAGGCACAGTTGTTATTTAACTTAGATTAATTTCAATGAACATATATATCATTGTCTTTAAACATCAGACAGCTTCTTGTTAAATTTAACCTTGTTTGTTAATATAATTGTAATACCCGAGTAGACAGTGTCTCATGTGCTTTGGCATGATTTTGATAATGTTGAGTGCCATATTTGCTCTACTAATTACTACAATATCTTATTGATTTTCAACATCCTGCTTCATTTCTAATACATTTTGATTTTGTAAATGGTACACATCCCTAAAATTAGATACCACAGTGCATTAAATTATAATTTCTCTTCTACTGTGAGATGTTTATCCTTTTGATTTTGGATGTACTTGTACCTAACAATAAGAATAGATTAAATAGATGATTGCTTTCCAGTAGAGACTAATTAGCTGACCGTAATAAAGGAATCTGGTGAATTTTCTTTGGAAGACTGAAAAGAAATGAAATTATATTTGTCACCAAATTAACTTTTATTATGCTCATACATTTTATTTTTTGTTCTGTTTAACCCAAAGACAAGAATCCTGACATTTTTTTCCTGATTTTTAACATTTTTAAATTGCCATGTGACACATATTCTCCCATTCACTTTGTCTTCCTCTTGGGGGAAAAAACATAATACCCGTTTCTGTTAATTCCTTAGAACTGGGTTAATTTTTTTTTCAACAGTTACCTTAACTTTCAGGACTAACAAACAGGAAGAGCTATGACAATCAGAACAGTCTCAATTAATTATTTCAAGTTCGCCTCAGGAGTTTTCTATTCCCTTTGGTCCTCTATTGCTGCCTTCCATTCCTTTCTTCTCTTAAGAGCTCAGATGTCTTAAAATGACTCAATGAATGAGGAATATAAGTGTCTCATCAGTAAATTATTAACTGCTCATAAAATATTATTGACACAGAACTGTGAGAAATGAAGAGATTCCAGGAAAGGTGCAGAAATAAACATATTTCAACTACTGCTGATGCCAGCCAATTAACCATTCCAATAATTATTAGCTGTCTGCTCATTATTGTCAATATTTGACAGCAATATTTGTGGTCAATAGAATGTCTTTTTGAAAAACACTCACTTGTACACAGGTTCGTAATTAAGAGGTTGATCTTTTAGCATCTTTGTTATAATCTACTCCTAGCCTAAGAACAGTGTTATGAAACTCATTTTAAGCTGTTCAACGTTTTATGTCGTTTTTATGCTCTGGTTGGGTTTTTAATGCTAGGCTTTGAAGAACTTTTACGTTTTTGTTATGTTTAATTTTCTAAGTGATTGAGCAGGTTCTCTAGAGAGGCTGCAAAAAAACGTTTCTAAATTATTAAATTAAGATATGTATGTGATGTAGGGTTGCCAACCTCCAGGTACTTTTATTTCTAGGCAAATCCAGCATTACTTCATGCTGTTGCCTATACTCAATAATAACACAACATAAATCCCCTATCTACCTAAGACAACCTAACATCACAAAACATACAAGGGAAAAGAATTGCAATTCAACAACGACGCGAGAGAGTCCAAGTAGTTGACAAGCAAACGCGTCTGCACCCATTCTTGACCACAAAGGTTCCAGATGGTGCCCGAAGGTCCTATTCCTCCTAGGGTGCAGGTAAGTCCAAGGGAGAGCCCATAGGCAAAACAATACAACACAAAGAGAACGTGTAGCCAGCTGTAGCACGTTTCGCTATGCTTCAACAGCTCATTCAATGTTTATAGGCTCCGAATGCTTGTCAATTTCACGTTTACTGCATGCTGTCGGATGCCTCCTGAAGCCCAACATGTGCTTCTATGAGTCCAAGATTGTAAAGCGTGCACCCTGTTTCTTCCATGGCATTCTGGCTGCTTTGGCCATTGGACTGTATGGCATTGAAGTCTCTCCCCTCCCCAAACCCTGCCCTCCTCAGGCTCCGCCCCAAAAATCTCCCACCTGTGGCAAAGAGGGACCTGGCAACCCTAACGTGATGGCCTACCTTTTAAAATTGAATTATGAGCTCTATCAGTCAGTAATTCCTAATTTAGCAGGAAAAAGAAGATCAAGAGCAGAGCTTCTTCCATCAGCCTGCCTGGCCCAATTGCTCCCTATCACTTCAACAGGGAAACAGAAGGAGCAAGATACATCAAGGCCCTTTCCTGGGCTTCTATGCTTTCACTAATTTGTAATATTGCTTTGTTACCTGCCTTTGGATTTTATTTTGAAAAAGAAAGCAATATAATATATAGTGAACTGGCAGAAGGAAATCTGCTGACTCACATCTGCTGACCCACCTCTTCACCCCACTTCTACACATGCAAGGGTCATTTGTGCACAGAATTTATGCACAATCTGAAGCCTTAAAAGACTGAGAGTATGGATTATATATATGGAAACCTTTACACTTCAAGTGCACAGTTGTAGATTTTATCCACATGGAACCCTGGAAAAGATGAAGAGATAAACGTTGGTGCAGAGTTATAGGCATGACATTTTTAGCTATGACATTTGTTATGCTTTCATTTCCATTTTTCATAACAGTCAAATAATTTTGTTTATTTGTAATTATTTTTTGGGGGGTGCTACTGTCCTAAATTCATTCTATATGCCCTTCTTCAGTATTTGAGCAGTCAATTGGGGAACATTTTTTTGATCTGTCGAAGGAAAAAGGGTTAATGAGAGTACTGAATAAAATGCATATCAGCAGATAACAATACCAAAATCTCTTTTCAACTCCTTTTCTGCCTTTCTGGACAGTGCTGTATCATACAAGACCAACATTTTTATTAATGTTGTTATTGGGAAGAAAGGTGAAGTATAATTGCAGTAAATAAACAAAAAAATTAAAGAAACAATGTTAAAATTAGAGATGCCCACCAATTATTACTGTTGTGATCACTTGTGAGCTTCTGTTCTATTTGTCTTGCCACTCCCTGACTTGAACAGCTGTCAAACAGCTCTGCAGCTGTGCAATATCTGGGGTTTTGGTGTTTCAGTCCTTCTGATTTGCAGCTGCTTTTGTATTAGTGCAGCAGGCGAAATAACATCGATATAACACGGACTTATCCGAATGCCAAGCAGTAAAACTTTTTTAAAAACACAGTGTTTATAAATACTGGCTGATTCACTGGTTGGCTCACTCTTTATTTAAACAAGTGGCTGCCAAGCACCATGTAGTGACAACAGGTCTGATGGGGGAGCCACATTAGGGCTCCCATTGGGCTGTGTGAAAATGTGCCTCCGTGAAATGTTGCTGACTGCAGTGTACTGTAATATGCAGAAAATATTCCACTGCAAGCAGGGAAGGGAAGGATGGGCAGGTGTGTAAAGAAGGGAGCAAGACTGTAATGCCCTTCCATCTGCTCTTCTTGATGGGAGATATGCCCGTCTCCCTTACGAATTCCGCCTCTGTCCATGTCAATCAGGAATGGTGGAAACGGTTGAACATGTTCTATTACACTGCCCATTTTATCAAGACATACGTAAAACGCTCATTGATCCAATTTTGTCTAGCTTCCCAGATAGAGACAGAGTTAGCTATACTACTTTATTATTAGATGATTCTGTTAAAGATATTACCTATCAGGTTGCGGGATTCTGTGCCAGACAGAAGAAGCTGTTATAATGACTTTTCATGTTAAACAGATTATTTTACCAAGAATTGATGTAACTAAATTTATGTTTTATTGAGCAAATTTCAGACATTTTGTTTTTAATTACTTATGATATTTCTTTTTGTGCAAGCTGGTCTTTGACCGTAATAAACAAATGATGATGATGATGATGATGATGATGATGATGAGCAAGACTGAGCAGGAAGAGTGGGCAAAACAGAACAAAACCTGAGGGAAGAGCAAAAAAAGCCATGTATTAAGTGCCGTCAAGTCGCTTCCGACTCATGGCAACCCTATGAATCAGTGTCCTCCAAAACGTCCTACTTTAACAGCCTTGATCAGACCTTGCAAACTGAGGGCTGTGGGTTCTTTTATATAGTCAATCCATCTCTTGTTGGGTCTTCCTCTTTTCTGGCTGCCTTCAACTTTTCCTAGCATGATTGTCTTTTCCAGTGACTCTTGTCTTCTCATAATGTGACCAAAGTACAACTACAACATACTAAAATATAAAATTGGCAAATTGAAATTCACCTCCTTCTTAGTAAGTTCAGATACTTCTCCTCATGCAGAGCTCAAGAGTACATAAAGAATTCAAATTTGGCTAAAAAGTAATCAATACAGTTGGGTCAATATACAGTTGAACAACTTTCTAATGTTCAAAAAGTTAAAACTAAAAGAAAATGAGTATGTTCAAGAAAATGTAGTGTTTTAATTAAAACATTATTTAATTGATTTTGGTGTTGTAATATTTAAAAACCACATACTTAATTGATTCAAAGAATAAGTTTTACCGAATTTTCTTTTAGCTTGAATAAGTAACCTAGGAATGATGGCAAGAATTGGTTAGGTACTGTAAAGAAGACAGTCCGTATTGGTTGCTACCTTTTATTTACAAGCATGTCAGGAGTCGCCATTGTTTTTAATGACTGCCAAAATTAATTGAAGAATATTAAGTCATATAATGAGAAACTGCATTTCTAGCTCTGAAAATACTTCATCTTTTGTCATTATTTAGTATTGCTGCTTTTCTCAAAGCATTTAAATCTGGACTAAGGCTGGAAGAACTAAAATCCTGCTTTTTGCATCTACTTCCATTAGGCTTTTATTCGTAAAGTATATACAGGTTGTTGACAAAAGAGCTTTATTTAAATAAGCTATAAAATCTTTAACTACAATCCTCAGTGGAACAGATTTGACAATAAAGAAACATCTTTTTATCTAGGCACTTGGACTACTAGCATAGAATTAAAAGATAAATATTAGCTAGATTTTACTCATAATTCTTCCATTTTTGCATTGCCAAAACCTGTAGATTTGTTTTGACATTGTTTGAGCTATAACAATGAATGGTACTGATACGGCTTATATCGTTTACTTAGTATGCAACATCACATTGCATTATTAAATTAATGTGGCACATATTGGATTGTCTGATACGTTTAATTATCATTTGGAAGAGAAAAGGCAGATTTAGAAATGCACATTTTCTGCAAAGTCTTTGGTTTAACCCCATAATCCTGATCCCTAACTGAAACCAAGTTTAAGTACATATAACAGCATTTGCTCATATTAATCCCTTCCTTTTTCCCTCTCCCTTTTAGTTTATAAACTTCTTGGAAATAGTAATCTCTCTTTTTATTTTAGTTTAGTGCAAGGCCCCTGAAATATAGGGTTTGGGTAAGAGCTAAAGAGGAGTTTAGGGTTTGCACACCTAGCAGGATTATAAAAACATCTTTCTTTTAAAAATATATTACAATATCATATGTCATATCACAAACTGCTTTTGAAATCCCCCTCCATTTTACAAAATGCGTTGCTGTTGAACAGAAATCGAAATCTCCCTTCATCACATATGGATCCAAAGTTTTAAAGCCTGGAGCTATAAATTGAAACCTTATGTTTATGGCTACATTTGATATTATAAAGTCCCCATGGGTTTACATTATAATTTTACCTGATAATGAATCCTCTTGTGTTGCCATCTCCCTAGGGTAAAACAAAAGGTATCATGTCCTTTGAATTACTAATCTGATACCATTTAGACTACACATAGACCAGCCAACCCCCTGGTGCCACGAGTGTGTTGATATCACCTCCAAGAAAATCCCAGAAGCAACAGCAGTAGCTATAGGCATCACCAGAAACTCTATGGTAAAACCATAGAGTTTCATAATTCCTAGAGCTACCACTGTTGCTTCCAAATGACATAATTGCACTCAACACACACTTGGAAGTAATGTAGAATCATATAATCATAGAGTTGGAAGGGACCACCAGGGCCATCAGGTCCAACCCCCCGCACAATGCAGGAAATTCACAACTACCTCCCCCCTCCCCACCCCCAGTGACTAGAAGATGGCCAAGATGCCCTCACTCTCATCATCTGCCTAAGGTATAGAATCATAGAAATGTCATCACACTCATGCCACCAGCCCCCCACCATTTCCCCTCGCCCTCAATCCTCCCACCAGTTGCCAGGCATCCTAACTACACATGACATTGGAAATCCAGGATTGAATTCTTCAGAATGTAATTAAGCTGCAAACAGAAGCCACAAGACACACACACCCCTACTTGGATCAGGATTCAGGGAGGGGTTGTGTTAACTCTCCCCACAACTGTTTCACCTATCAACCCATTAGGGCCAGGACTACCTAGGGTTGCCAGCTCCATGCTGGGAAATTTCTGGAGATTTTGTGGTGGAGTCTAAGGAGGGCAGGGTTTGGGGAAGATAGGGCTGCCAGGTCCCACCTCTCCTCTGGTGGGAGGCTTTTGGGGCAGAGCTGAAGGAATCAGCTCTGCCCCAAACTGGAAGTTTGAGTGGTGTAAGGCCCCTCACAAGTCGAGGCTTCCGGTTGTAAACCAGAAGTGACATGCCGCAGTATGTACCCGCGCGTGCACGTTTGCCTGCTGACCCTCAGCGGGTCGACAGGCAGAGGGGTGAATTGCCAGGGGTATGCCTACCACCACCGGGCACCTGGCAACCCTAGGGGAAGAGAGGGGCCTCAGCTGAATATAATGCCATAGTCCATCCTCCAAAGCAGTCATTTTCTCCAGGGGGACAGATCTCTGATATCTGGCATTTAGTTGTAATTCTGAGAGATTCCCAGGTCCCACCAGGTCAGCAACCCTAGACCTGGAAGTAACCTCTGGGTGACGTGATACCACCCAACTTGCATGACTCAGCTAGGCCTGGCTGCTTCCTGCTGTTCAACAGCAGCCACCCTATGAAAGCCAGTGTGGTGTAGCCGTTAGAGCTTCAGAGTAGGGTCTATAAGACCCAGGTTTGAATCTGCATCTTCCTATGGAAGCTCACTGGGTGATTTTGGACCAGCCTAACCTACCTCACAGGGTTGTTTTGAGGAGAAAAGAGGAAAGGAGAATAATGAAAGATTCTTTGGTCCCCACCGTGGAGAAAAGGAGGGTATAAATCAAGTCAATAAATAATAAATATAGCTGAAAATGGGAGGCAGATAAAAGGCAGGTTAGTGAATGGCTGAGAAGGAGAGAAAGAAGCTGAGAAAGGGGAGAGGATATAGGGGTTGCCAGGAGTAGGGAAAGGGGAAATAATATGGGGAGGGGATAAGGGAAAAGTGAGGTGCCCCCCATAAGTCCTTTAGGGATTCCTAGGACGCAAGTGGGCATAGCCCAGTGGCCAGCACCACACAACTGGGCCATAGTTTTCCTAGGTAGAGGCTGCTGGGGTGGGGGAGAGAAAGCTGAAGATGGGGGAGAGATCAAGTCAGGATGGATACTGGGTGTGTAGGACAGAAGGAATCAGGAAAAAGGGAGAGGCTTTGGGGGCTTTTAGGGAAGGGAAAGAAGAAATAGTGAGGAATAGGGTTGCCAACCTCCAGGTAGTAGCTGGAGATCTCTTGCTATTACAACTGATCTCCACCCAATAGAGATCAGTTCCCCTGGAGAAAATGGCCACTTTGGCAATTGGACTCTGGTATTGAAGTCCCTCCCCTCCCCTCCCCAAACCCCGCCCTCCTCAGGCTCCACCCCAAAAACCTCCCGCTGGTGGCAAAGAAGGACAGGGCAGCCCTAGTGAGGGAGGGGGAAATTAGATGCTCCCACAAGTCCTTGTGGTTTTCTGCTTGTCTATCTTCATTGCAAAGAATCCATTTTGAAAACTAGATTTGGACAGGGTACAAAGTATTGGCCACTGAAGTATGGTTTCTCTATCTGATGGAAAGAATTTTATTCATGTTTTATGTATGCTATTGACTTCATCAGACTGGAAGATTTGTGAATATTTCTGTCAGAGTTTCAGTCTAGTAGACAGTATGCATAGAAAGATCACGCACTGATAATAGTGACTGACATTGTATTGGAATTGTTCCGGCATGATTTTTGCTTTAAAGCTATTTCATATAGAACCAGAGATAAGGAACTTGCAAAATGCAAGGGGGGGTTGCTCACCAACCCCCTCCAGTCTGCTGTGCCTGGCTGCCCACCCATCCCTCTCCCTGGCACCTTGCTCGCACAACCACATTCCCCCCCATCACTCTACCCACCACCACAGATGTGTACCTCATGCTGCTGCTGTGGCAGCAGTTGCAGTCGTGGTGGGCCTGATGGTTTGGCAGGAGAGAGTGGACTCTCCTCCCTGGCAGAGGCTCCCACTTCTCCTGGCCCACCTCTAGAGCCGTTGCTTCAGGAACGGAGGGAGGAAGCAGTGGTGACTTATACTCTGCCTCTCACACTGTAGCTTGAGCAACAGGCATGGGAGGAAGAAGCTCTCGTTCTTCTCCCACCTGCCAACAGCAATGATCAGAAGACAGTTGCTTGCACACGCACAGACAACTGCTCTGTTTATTATTTTGTAACCCCTCCTTTTAAAATATGTGGGTTTTCTGCAAGCCTGGGGCGTCCCCCAAGTTTTTTTTGGGGGGGGGGAATCTCCTCTCAACACTGCCCCAGTCCACAGATTTAAGTATTTGTAGATGGGGCCATCTTGACATTAGATTTATTGATTTGCCATGTTCAGGATTATCAATGGTTTCTATTGCTAATTTCTAAACAATGTTGTGTCCAAGATTCAAAGGACCATATTAGACAAGGCCAGTGGGACTTTGAGGGGTGGGGTGAGGGCAGTGTCTTTGAACATCTTAGTTTCAAAAATAGTTCAGTATTTCACACAGGCTTGGGGGGGGGCAAGTTTAGATTTCACCTGACTATGTACATCTTGCTGCACCATTCTTAGGATCCTCATGTCTCATATATCATTTAAAAATAAATATTAGATATTCACACATTTGTCCTGTGGATGTTCCTCAAATGTGAATGGCAGATTTTACATGTGTGGAATTTTAAGGGAGAACCTCTAAAAATAATGCTGATATCAAAACAAATTGTCAAAATTATGGTAGGAATAACTGTCAAGCTTTGAAAACCTTTTTAACGAAATTCTTGTACAGCCAGAAATATACGTAAGGAGGGAAAACTTCACATCTGAAATGTCCTCTGTGAAATGAATTTCCACACATCCGTGTAGACTCATGCTGGTGTCTAGATATATAGATACAGTACTGTCACTTTCAGCTGCTGCTTTAACTGCAATTTAGTACAGTGAGATGCTTTCGTGTCACATGGTTATAGCTAGGTAGATTAATAGGGAGTTCTATCTGGAAATTTCTTTCCTGTTATTGTTCTCCCTCAGCCGCTGATGGTGAAGTTAATTCTCTTTAGTTTTGTCATGCTCTGAAGCACACATTGCCAAGCTATGATAAGCTTTACAAGGAAAAATGAGCCACAGTGTCCATCAAAGTCTTAAACTTGCATTTTAAACTTTGGCCTGACCTGATGTGCCATTCAAAATGCTTCAAAAGATTATTTTTTTAAGAAAGGTTCAATATGTCCTGAGGCTATCGGTTTTGAGTTAAACTGGGTGAAGTAGAAATATTTTACTCATCAGCTTTGCAGTCACAGAGTTTGCCTCAGCTAGAACAAAACTGCTGAGGCATTTAGAGAAAATTAACCCCCCATCCTAGCAGCCAGATGTGACTGGTTTCTGATGAATGCACATGAGTGGGCTGAAAAATCAAGAGACTGTGAAATTCCTGTCAGGTCCGTACAGTGCAGAATGGGCTATTGACTGCTTTCTATATTTCCCTCCATAATTCTTCTTGAACACTGCCATTAATTTCCTCTCCCGCGCTGACTTATTTTTTTCCCCTTTCCTCCTTTAGCTCTTTCGGCTGCAAAGCAAGATGCACAAGGTATTGGTGGAGTACTTCAGACTGCGAGGCCTCTATAGCCAAGCTGGGCTGGCGAAGTTCCAGCTAGACTCTCATGAGAATGTTCAGAAAATATTAGCTGTGCAGGTAGGTGATTGCAGGGAAGTAGGAAAGATCATTCTGATCTAGATTGAAAAGCAAATGATGGGTGGTGTGATGAAGCATTAAAACCATATCCCATCAGAGTTTTGTAAATTTTTAACCTCTTTAATAAACTGGAATTGCATGAAGGATGAATCCAGTAGGTTAGCACATGAACCGCAGATAGATATTTTTAAAAAGAAATTCCAATTGAGTCTCAGAAACCTTCAATGTATAATTATAAATACATTTATTTCAAATAGTTGAAACACAAGGATTGCTGTTAAAATCCTTCAGAATATTACAGGACATTCCTTGCCTCTCTCATTATTACCATGCTAAAGAACATTGTTGGATTTTCACATCTGATTTCTTTAGCATAGATTTTATCACTTTTAGGTAGCTTCTAAATGAACGTCGGTAAGAAATAATATTTGTTGACAGGATTTAGCTAAAATTGCCACATACTCACTGGACTTTGGTGTAGAATAATCTCTGTGCTGGTTTTTTTTTAGGCATGTGTGGCTTTCATTAAATGGCAGTCAGGCACAAACCCAGCTTCCGTGCTTTCCTTGCTCCTCCCACCTCTCATGGGCAGACTTTGACTGAAAATGTCCCAGTTTGATCAAGCTC
Source organism: Euleptes europaea (assembly GCF_029931775.1). Taxonomy (NCBI): domain Eukaryota; kingdom Metazoa; phylum Chordata; class Lepidosauria; order Squamata; family Sphaerodactylidae; genus Euleptes; species Euleptes europaea. The sequence goes on from NC_079319.1 coordinate 47,478,366, forward strand.
CATTTTTCGGGTTGCCAACCTCCAGATACTAGCTGGAGATCTCCTGCTATTACAACTGATCTCCAGCCGATAGAGATCAGTTCACGTGGAGAAAATAGCTGCTTTGGCAATTGGACTGTATGGCATTGAAGTCCCTCCCCTCCCCAAACCCCGCTCTCCTCAGGCTCTGCCCCAAAAACTTCCCACTAGTGGCAAAGAGGGACCTGGAACCCTATCCATTTTGCTGTGACACTTGAGCACAGGTGCCCCCCTCCTGAAAAATATCATGAACAATCAGAATCCTGGATTGTGGGGGGAAACAAACTCCAAGTTGCTTTGGTGGCTTTGTTTGAATACCACATCAGATTGGAGCATGATCAGACCAGAAAGTTTTCAGTCAAGGTCAATGCTGAGAAGAGGTAGGAGGAGCAAGCAGGGCAACAAGGTGTTTTCATGCCTGATAGTTGTTTTATTACAACCATTGTGAGGTTTCAATGTGTGGTGAGAGATGGCTCATACGTTATTTCTTTTCATTAGATAGCAATATTTCTATAAAACATTTTCTCACAGCTCACATCTTGCTAGATGGTATTGGAGAAATCTCTGTAAAATGGCATCAGAGGAAGTAGCTCATTAAATAACAGTGTCATAGATTCAGGAGCCAATCTTATTAAACCATATTGAGTATCCCATTTAGATCCATTCTGGAGCCTGGACATTTCACCTTAAAGCCAAACTACATGTTACCCTCACACGTGTAATGTTCCTCCAACTTTTCACTGTTGCTGCTTTACAAATGCAGCCACAGAGGCTGCAAAAAGCAATGGACACCCATATCTTTTCCCTCACAGGGACAAAAGGATTTGGAGGGTGGAAATTTGGCAGAAAACTTGCATGTGGCTTTTCCATTGCACACTTCAGCCTCTACAGCTACATTTTGTAAAATGAAATTTTAAACAATGTTGGGGTCAGGTTGTATGAGATTGAACTTCTTGTGTACTTTAGTCCTAACACTCAAGAGAAAACAAGCAATTCCAGGCCCCATAACTCCGGACCCCCTGACCCCATCTTTACCAAACTTGGGGGTTCTTGCAAGGAGGGTCCCTTCCTACTACCCTGAAAATTTGGGACCCCAACCTGCAAAAATGCCCCCCAGGTGTTTTGCAAAAAAAATTCCCATTGCTTATCACTGGTGAGAAAGAGCTCATTAGCATTTCCTCCTTTTCTTCACACCTGGCCTGAGATCTGGATCACTGCAATTAAGATGACAACTTTTTTTTCTCACCAATGATAAGCAATGGGAATGTTTTTTGCAAAGCTCCTGAAGGGGCATTTTTGCAGGTAGAGGTCCGAGATTTTCAGGGTAGCTTGAAGGGACTCTCCTGGTAAGAACCCCCAGGTTTGGTGAAGATTGGGAAGTTATGGGGCTTGGAAGGGGTCACCCCCCTTTCTCCATAGGAATGCATTCAAAACCATTTGTATTGGTTTTAATGGAGGAAGGGGGTGATCCCTTCCAGACCCCATAACTTCGGACCCCCTGACCCAATTTTCACCAAACTTGGGGGTTCTTGCAAGGAGAGTCCCTTCAAGCTACCCTGAAAACTTTGGATTTCTACCTGCAAAAATGCCCCCCCCCAAGACCACGGAAAGCCCCAAAATGGGTTTAATGGGTTTAAATGGCCGAATTTTTCAGGAATCCCGAATTTAAAGCCGAATTCCCACCTTTACTGGTATAGGGGAATTTGGCATTTGAGTTTTCCCGGGAGGGAAAGGCCAATTCAACCCAAACCCAAATTTTCCCGAATTCTTTTTTCAACAGCCCTAGTATTAATTGCTTTCCCCCCTCACTCATTTGTCTCACTGTACAAGTTCCAGGTGTTGTCATGAAGTTAGTTCCAGAAGTAAGCCTCATGATGTAAAAAAAATAAAATCATAATGTGGGAAGTATTTATAATTGTGCCTACCTATGATTCAAATATGATGATGAGGATCTAAGACCAGCACAGCATTTCAGCTCTGCAGTACTTTTAGCTTTTGTACATTCACTAGATATGTATGATGAGAGGATTTATACAGGCAATGAACATCTTTCATTTATCTGATATACTTGCATTAACGATAGGCTCTCTATGTGATGTTTCCCAACTGAGTGCCATATCCTTTCAGTATTCCTCCTTTCAGAAGATGCAGTTCATACTTTTGTCCTCTCTTTGCCTTGTGATATGTGGAAGCAAATAATGTCAGCAGCCGACCACTCTGGAATTAAAATGAACTATCACTGAGGGAAGAGGGATGCGAATTTTCCTGGCTTACTGTTCTTAAAACTACAGCCCCAGACTCCAGTTGCAGTCTTGCAACCCAACACCAGAACAACTCATCCAGAGTTAGTACCCTCTTTGCCCTTGTAAAATACAACCAGTATACACCTGTCTTTTGAACAGCCCTTTCATTTATGGTTTCCTTTTTACTTTTCAAGTGATCATAAATTTAACTACATTTTTTTCTCTGTCATTCTTACACAGGTGGATTATAAGAGTTCTCAAGGTGGAATATTTTTAAAACCTACCATCTTTTTCGCTCCATAAGATGCACTTTTTTCCTCCTCAAAAGTGAGGGGAAATGTCTGTGCATCTTATGGAGTGAATGTGTGTGAATCCGGCCCCCGGGGAGAAGGGCAAAGCTGTGAGAGGCCCTGGGAGCCATGGCCGACCCCCGGCTGCGGCAGCCCAGTGCAGAGCCGGCACGCCCCGGGAGCTGGCTAGGAAGCTGCCAGCCAGCTGGGGGTTGGGAGGCCCCTCCCAGCCGCCCAGTGCAGCGGTAGCGGGGCGCGGAGCCGGGCCACCCTGGAAGCCGGCTGGGACGCCGCCAGCCAGCTGGGGGGCGGGAGGCCCCTCCCAGCCGCCCAGCGCAGCCTCAGGACCAGGAAGCGCTGGGGGGAGGTTAAACTCCTCCGCGCTGCCATCCCAGGCAGCGCAGGGGAGTTTAAAGACCCCCCGCCAAGCTTCCAGGGAGTCCCTAGAAGCCGGGCGGGGGGGGGGTCTTGAAAGTGTTCTGCGCTGCCTGGGATGGCAGCGCGGAGGAGTTTAAAGACCCCCCCATCAGGCTTCCACGGGCAGTACACCATTTGATTCAGTATATATTTTTTCTTGTTTTCCTCCTCTAAAAACTAGATGTGTCTTATGGTCAGGTGCGTCTTATGGAGCGAAAAATACGGTATATATTCCTTCTTGCATTTCTCCCTGTGATTTAAGTTATTGTGTATGCTGGTTATACTCTCTTTATAACCTGTTAATTTTACTTTGACAGGCATGTGGTGTATGGTATCAAGTGAACAATGGTATCAGCTATTTGTTAGTTTTTAATTATCTCTGTTGTTTATTTTTAGTTTCCATTATTTATTGTAAAGTTGAAGATGTGATCAGGTTTTCCAATTTACTTACTTTATCAATTTAAATTTAAATTCTAATAGAAACAATATGATCATCTGTTGGTAAAATTTGACAGTTATCTTTCATGAGAATGACTTTTACATAAGATTCATTTCACTCAGTCATTCTGATTGGTTCCATTCACTTCAGAAGCAGAGAAGCCTGTATTTATTTGCAAAGATGACACCAGAAAAATCTGGTACTATCTGGATTCAGTAGCAGATAGCAGTCCAATCCACTTGGATCCATTGTGGCTCAGATTCTGGACAGAGTCTGTGGAGGATCCAAAACGGATCTTAGTTGGGAGAAGTTATAGGCTATGTTGTCCACTAGTGATGCCATCCACACCTACCATTGCCTGGAGACCCCTGAGCAGGCACAACAGATGTGCAGTGCAATCCTGAATACCCCACATCGGTTAAAGTTAGAAGGGTGCAACTTGCCTAGGAATGCAGAGATCTGAGGCAGGGGGGTAGGGGTGGGAATGACCTTTGCCATTTAGGCCACAGCCTGCCAGAAGCCCTAGATGTCTGATTGTTTACTTACTGACTGACTTCCTTTATACCACACCGGATGTATGTGTCTTCTGCCCACACATGGGGACTATGCTTTTTCATTATGCCTAAAATCTGATGCATGTAGTAGCATCTAGGACCTCCAAGCAGGCCACGGTATGGCTTAGTTCCTCCTACTGTGATCCCTGCCCTCGTGGATGATTTTGTGGGTATAACAATGACTCGGATGCTACACAAATCAGAACTGTGCAGATTGTAGCCTCTTCAATGACATAAATACATCAGATTTCACCTGAAATTATGGACTAATCTTGGTAATATGATGGCAACTGGTGGGGTCAGTAGTTGAAGTTAAACCATGGGACTAGCAGATAATACAAGTATTCTGAAACATTTGCAGTTTATGGAGACTACAGCTGCTTCTGATTTCCAATGGTATGTTCCTTTACCATGATATAGACCAACAATTCTTTCTTTTTCATTTAATTTCCTCTCAGTTAAAACTCCCATTAAACTTTATGAAATTTAGTATTTTGCAAAACAATATAAATGGTGATGTTGACCTGATGGGCTCCCTTTGGTATCTCTCTGTATTAAACCACTGTTGCTCCTGTGGCAAGACATTACTTTGTTCAAAGCGTATTACCTTTTAAACATCCTGTCATCCATCTAAAGTCCTCCAGCAGTGCTTCTACTGTTCTGTTGTGGGAGAAGGATACTATATCATGGAGCCTGTCCTTCCCATAACATGTTTATTTACGCTTCTGGGCACCAATTTTCTCTTCCTTATCCATGTTTCAGCCACCAGATCTGCTGCCAGAGAGAACCTGCTGAAGTGTTGCTTCTTTCCTTATGTCTTTGGGCCTATCCTTAATCTAGCACCTTCCTTACTATCACTACTTCCTATCAGAAGTAACCTGGTCTCAGCAGTCAGACAGTTATTTCCCTAGACCACTGTACTGTTAACTTCACACTCCAGTTCCCATTTCTCTCTATTTATAGACTGAATTCTACCCTTTCATTCCTCAAGTGACCCACATCCACCATTAGTAGCTCCACCTAGGTTAGTGCCAACCCAGCATGCCAGAGGCCTCAGTTTTCAATCATTTTGGTTCAAAGGGGTCTCAAATGTACCATATATGCAAAGCATTTCTTATAGCCTCTCAGATGGGAATTGGGAAGGTCTCCAACAGATGATTTCCGCCCTTGAAATACACATGCATTCTTATGAGTACCCATGCACCTTTACATTTATGTAATTGGTTATATGTTCACAAGGCACAGTTCTAATATAAATTAAGCATAGGTAACGGCATGATGTTCAAGCTGTTGAATGAATTAAATGCTAGCATTGAGGCTTGCATTTCATACCATATTGGTGGAGTTTGGATGAAACTTTTCTTTCAATAGTTGAAAATGTTGCAATGAAAGAGATATAACCTCATATGTTTTATCTTATATTTTGGGACTATCAGACTGGACATCATATTTAGATCCACAACACCTGTAAAACATTTTTACCTCTTACATACATTGCCATTAATGTTGTGAAGCTACTTAAGCATAGATACTATTCTATATTTTCCATTAAAACATATTGTGGGGCAAGAAAAGAGGTATATTATATATCATCCAATGACATTTTCCTGGTGTTTATACTTGGTATTTTAAACATATTTTGAAATGCTTATTCTAACAAAAAGAGTATGCATGTCAAATCATTAAAATGACCAAGAATTAATATTAACCCGACAGTGTTATCTGATGATTTGTAATTCTAACTTTACTAACAGATTTTTAAGACAGGTAACTTTGACTAACTTGAGCCCCTCCTCTTTTAACATGCATCATGTCTTAGAAATACAGAGAGCCATTTTTGGCAGCTACCCTCCTTTTGTTACTACCTGAATTAATTATGGCATTTTAACGCATCTCCAGTAAACACGTTGCTCTATCATACACTATAAACATATCTGCTGAACTCTTAAGCATGGCTGGAAAGCAAATTAACTTATTTAAAGGCCCTGGTTTTAAAATGTAGACATTTAATTTAATTATCTTTCCCCAGAAGTATATAAGGAAATGAGAAGCCTCATGTGCATAGCATTCTACTCATAAGACAATGCAGAAAAGCATTTTTGCCACAAACTCACTGATTTTAGCCATAATCACTAGCAATGTTTTTGTTTTACAGACTAGTATGATTTGGCAAAAGGATAAAATTGCTTTTAAAGTACAAAAATAATTATGAACCACTTGAAACGTAATGTCTGTGTTTTATTTCTCATCAGAATTCATTAGTGTGTAACATCAATAATTTAGCCCATCATTTGCCAACACTGACTTGGCTCAGTAGTTCAATCATGTAACCCTGTAAACTCACTTTCCATTAAAATGAATGTTGCTGACAAAGGATAACTAAAGAGATACTTCATTTATTAGCTAAAGAGATCATTCATTTATCAACATTTTTAAATTAGGAGTTTGGGACCACAGACACTTAGCTGGATAAAATATTTGAGGGAATCTTTACAACAGGCCTAAAGATGTATGTGGAATGGTATCATGTTATTCAAAATGACAAATGTCTTTTTATTTGTGCAACATGGCTCATAGCATACTCTTCCAGAGGCTAGCACAGCCACTTGCAAACAGTCAAACGACCTACCTGGATGACAGGTTGGCTGTCTTGAGGAAACAATCACAGCACTACTACATCTTGACTGAATAAGAACTGATTTCCCACAACCACTTTGATGTGGAAGAATGTGTATTACAATCAGCCCAGATGTGTGAAACCTGTCATCTGAGTGGTCTACTGTGAGTTTGGTTGGCTAGCCAGTCTTTAATGAGCTGATCCACATTTCAGAGGTATCCAGATTGTTTTGTGTGCGTGTTAAGTGCCATCAAGTTGCTTTTGACTCATGGTGACCCTATGAATCAGCATGTTAAAAGGTTCCCTTCAGCCCAGACTTCACCACATGGCTGAGGGAATACAACTTTTTTCCTTAGAGAAAACAACTACCGGTAAATGAAAACAATTTAACTTTTTTATTTCCAAACAAAAGATTGAAACATTACTTTGTGGAATAAATTATTATGAGGAAGGCCCCTAAATAGCCTTTTGTCCTCATCTAGTTAGTCGAGCTGGCCAGGTGAGGGAAAGGCATTAGAATCATGGGTGTGGACTTTTGGATTAGTACTAAATATGGCTTGTAGACTACCAACACTAGTGCCTAACAGAGAAAAGCAAAGAAGAGTCAGTATTTTTGTGTATTGCAAATTTTCATCGAGTTCTTCCTAAGTCCTGTAACTTTGTTTGAGAAGAATATATGAAAAGGCAGAAAGGAAGTATTGGGGTTCTTGGTTTGCTTATCATATCTCTTCTGGATTGGAAAACAAGGATCAGCTGAGAGAAAGAAGAAGAGC